>NC_061510.1:302612805-302793974 GCF_022539505.1 Lolium rigidum | reverse complement strand
TTCTTCCTAACTTCATCCATAGCAATACCTGCACATTTGAATAACCCGCATAATGCTGGAGATATGCCCAAGAGGCAATAACAAAAGTGGTTATTATATATCTTTGTGTTTATGATAAATGTTTATATACCATGCTATAGTTGTATTAACCGAAACATTGATACATGTGTGTTATGTAAACAACAATGAGTCCCTAGTAAGCCTCTTGTATAACTAGCTTGTTGATTAATAGATGATCATAGTTTCATGATCATGAACATTGGATGTTATTAATAACAAGGTTATGTCATTATATGAATGATGTAATGGACACACCCAATTAAGCGTAGCATAAGATCACGTCATTAAGTTATTTGCTATAAGCTTTCGATACATAGTTACCTAGTCCTTTCGACCATGAGATCATGTAAATCACTTATACCGGAAAGGTACTTTGATTACATCAAACGCCACTCGCGTAAATGGGTGGTTATAAAGGTGGGATTAAGTATCCGGAAAGTATGAGTTGAGGCATATGGATCAACAGTGGGATTTGTCCATCCCGATGACGGATAGATATACTCTGGGCCCTCTCGGTGGAATGTCGTCTATATTAGTTTGCAAGCATATGAATGGTTCATAAGAGACCACATACCACGGTACGAGTAAAGAGTACTTGTCAGGAGACGAGGTTGAACAAGGTATAGAGATACCGATGATCAAACCTCGGACAAGTAAAATATCGCGTGACAAAGGGAATCGGTATCGTATGTGAATGGTTCATTCGATCACTAAGTCATCGTTGAATATGTGGGAGCCATTATGGATCTCCAGATCCCGCTATTGGTTATTGGTCGGAGAGAGATCTCAACCATGTCTACATAGTTCACGAACCATAGGGTGACACACTTAAGGTTTGATGTCGTATTAGTAGATATTGAATATGGAATGGAGTTCGAAGTTTTGTTCGGAGTCTCGGATGTGATCCAGGACATCACGAGGAGTTTCAGAATGGTCCGGAGAATAAGATTCATATATAGGAAGTCATATTCCAAGTTTGGAAATGATCCGGTGCATTTATGGAAGGTTCTAGAAGGTTCTAGAAAAGTCCGGAAGAAATCACTATGGAAGGCGGAGTCCCGGAGGGACTCCACCAAGCTTGGCCGGCCAACCCTAGAGTGGTGGAGTCCCAGTTGGACTCCACCAAGGTGGTCGGCCACCCCCTCCCAAGGAAAGGTGGGAATCCCACCTCAAGTGGGAATCCCACCTTGGGTAGGTTTCATGTCATATGGAAGGTTTTGGTTTGGGGTCTTATTCGAAGACTTGTAGACCAACTCTTGGGTGTTCCACCTATATAATGAGGGGCAAGGGGAGGGGCCGGTCACCACAAAGCCATAGCTTGGCCGCACCCCTTAGTGGCCGGCCACCCCCTCTCCCCAAACCCTAGCCGCCCCACCTCCTCCACCTCTCCCGCAACGCTTAGCGAAGCTCCGCCGGAGATCTCCATCGACATCGCCACCATGCCGTCGTGCTGCCGAGATTCAAGGAGGAGCTACTACTTCCGCTGCCCGCTGGAATGGGGAGAAGGACGTCGTCTTCATCAACACCGAACGTGTGACCGAGTACGGAGGTGCTGCCCGATTGTGGCACCGTCAAGATCTTCTACGCGGTTTTGAAAGCGGCAAGTGATCGTCTACCGCAGCAACGAGAGCCTCCTCTTGTAGGCTTTGGAAATCTTCAAGGGTTAGTCTCGTTCATCCCCTCGTTACTACCGTCTTCTAGATTGCATCTTGGCTTGGATTGCGTTCTCGCGGTAGGAATTTTTTGTTTTCTATGCTACGAATCCCTACAGTGGTATCAGAGCTGTGTCTATGCATAGATGGTTGCACGAGTAGAACACAATTGTTTTGTGGGCGTTGATGCTTTGTTGTCTTTAGTTTGAGTACTTTTCATCTTTGTGGCATAGTGGGATGAAGCGGCTCGGGCTAACTTTACATGACCGCGTTCATGAGATTTGCTCCATGCTCGACATGCAACTTGTATTGCATAAGTGGCTTTGCGGGTGTCTGTCTCTCCTACTATAGTGAAGATTCAATTTACTCTTCTATTGACAACACTAGTATCACCGTTGTGGTTCATGTTCGTAGGTAGATTAGATCTTACTCGAAAACCCTAAACCACGTAAAATATGCAAACCAAATTAGAGACGTCTAACTTGTTTTTGCAGGGTTTGGTGATGTGATATGGCCATAATGTGACGATGAATATGTATGATATGATCATTATTGTATTGTGGCAACCGGCAGGAGCCTTATGGTTGTCTTTAAATTTCATGTTGAGTAGTATTTCAAAGAAGTTGTAATAGTTGCTACATGGGAGAACAATCATGAAGACGGCGCCATTGACCTTGACGCTACGCCGACGATGATTGAGATCATGCCCGTTGATGATGGAGATCATTTCCGTGCTTTGGAGATGAAGATCAAAGGCGCAAAGACAAAGGGGCCATATCATATCACATATGAACTGCATGTGATGTTAATCCTTTTTATGCATCTTATTTTGCTTAGATCGCGACGGTAGCATTATAAGATGATCCCTCTCACTAAAATATCAAGATAATAAAATGTTCATCCTTAGTAGCACCGTTACTAATGCTTGTCGTTTCGAAATATCCAGTGATGATCGGGTATGATAGATTCAACAAGTGTATACAACGGGTGCAAGCCAGTTTTGCACACGCGGATACTAAGGTTGCCTTGACGAAACTAGCATGTACAGACATGGTCTCGGAACACGTGATACCGAAAGGTAGAGCATGAATCATATGATTGATATGATGAACACTTTGAGTGTTCGCCATTGAAGTTACATCTCGTCTCGTGATGATCGGGCTTGATGTAGTGGATTTGGTTCGTGTGATCACTAAGACAATGCGAGGGATATTGTTTTGAGTGGGAGTTCACCTAGTTTTTAATTTTGTTGAATTAAAATTTGAACTCAATTTGTCATAAACATTAGTCTAAACTATTGCAAATATATGTTGTAGATATGGCGTCCCCAATCAATTTTAACCAGTTCCTAGAGAAAGAAAAGCTTAAGAGCAACGGTAGCAACTTCACCGACTGGTTCCGTCATGTGAGGATTTTCCTCGCTAGTGGAAATCTGCAATATGTGCTTGATGCACCGCTAGGTGACCCTCCTGCAGAAACTGAAACCGATGAAGTAAAGAATGTTTACTCGACTCGGAAAACTCGTTACTCTCAAGTTCAGTGTGCCATCCTATGCAGTCTGGAAGCCGATCTTCAAAAACATTTTGAGCACCACGATCCTCATGAGTTGGTCAATGAGCTGAAAGCTATCTTTGAAACTCATGCGGCCGTGGAATGCTATGAAGCATCGAAACACTTCTTCAATTGCATGATGGAAGAAGGCAACTCCGTTAGTGAGCACATGCTCGCCATGACCGGGCATCCGAAGAAACTCAGTGACTTGGGAATAGTGATTCCTAACAGACTGGGGATTAATCGTGTCCTTCAATCACTGCCACCTAGTTACAAGAACTTTATGATGAACTACAATATGCAAAACATGAACAAAGAGTTACCTGAACTCTTCGCCATGCTGAAATCTGCTGAGGTTGAGATAAAGAAAGAGCACCAAGTGTTGATGGTCAACAAGACCACCAGTTTCAAGAAACATGGCAAGTCTAAAGGCAAATTCAAGAAGGGTGGCAAGAAAGCTGCCACACCTCCTGTGAAACCTTAGACTGGCCCTAAGCCTGATGCTGAGTGCTATTACTGCAAGGAGAAGGGACACTGGAAGCGTAATTGCTCCAAGTATTTGGCGGATCTGAAGAGCAGCCTTGTCAAGAAGAAGAAAGAAGGTATATCTGATATACATGTTATAGATGTTTATCTCACTCGGTTCTCGTACTAGTACCTGGGTATTTGATACTCGGTTCGGTTGCTCATATTTGTAACTCGAAACAGGAACTAAAGAATAAACGAAGACTATTGAAGGATGAAGTGATGATGCGCGTTGGAAATGGATCCAAGGTCAATGTGATCGCTGTCGGCACACTTCCTCTACATCTACCTTCGGGATTAGTTTTAAACCTCAATAATTGTTATTTTGTACCCGCGTTGAGCATAAACATTATATCTGGATCTTGTTTAATGCAAGACGGTTATTCATTCAAGTCTGAGAATAATGGTTGTTCTATTTTTATGAATAATATCTTTTATGGTCGAGCACCTGAAAAGAATGGTTTATTTCTATTAGATCTCGATAGTAGTGATACACATATTCATAACGTTGATGCTAAACGAATTAAATTGAATGATAATTCTACTTATATGTGGCACTGTCGTCTTGGTCATATTGGAGTGAAACGCATGAAGAAACTCCATACCGATGGATTACTTGAATCACTTGACTTTGAGTCACTTGATAGATGCGAAGCATGTCTAATGGAAAAAATGACTAAGACTCCATTCTCTAGTATTATGGAGCGAGCTACAGACTTATTGGAAATCATACATACCGATGTGTGCGGACCAATGAGTGTAGCCTCGCGCGGTGGTTATCGTTATGTTCTAACCTTAATAGATGATCTGAGTAGATATGGGTATATCTATTTCATGAAACATAAATCCGAAACTTTCGAGAGGTTTAAGGAATTCCAAAGTGAAGTAGAAAATCAACGTAACAAGAAGATTAAATTTCTACGATCTGATCGCGGAGGTGAATATCTGAGTTATGAGTTTAGCATGCATTTAAAGAAATGCGGAATACTTTCACAATTGACACCGCCGGGAACACCACAACGAAACGGTGTGTCCGAACGTCGTAATCGAACTCTCTTAGATATGGTTCGTTCTATGATGTCTCTTACTGATTTGCCGTTATCATTTTGGAGTTATGCATTAGAGACAACTGCATTCACTTTAAATAGGACACCATCTAAATCCGTTGAAACGACACCGTATGAATTATGGTTTAATAAGAAACCTAAGCTGTCGTTCCTTAAAGTTTGGGGTTGCGAAGCCTATGTAAAAAAGTTACAACCGGACAAGCTAGAACCCAAAACGGAGAAATGCGTCTTCATAGGATACCCTAAGGAAACTATAGGGTACACTTTCTATCACAGATCCGAAGGCAAAATCTTTGTTGCTAAGAACGGAACCTTTCTTGAGAAAGAATTTCTCACTAAAGAAGTGACTGGAAGAAAAGTAGAACTCGACGAGATTACTGAATCTTCACTCGTTGATCAGAGTAGCGCAGTACCGGAAGTTGTTCCTGTGCCGCCTGCACCGGCAACAGAGGAAGCTAATGATAATGATCATGAAACTTCGAACGAGATAGCTACTGAACCTCGCAGATCGACAAGGGAACGTACCACTCCTGATTGGTATGATCCTTGTCTAAATGTCATGATTGTGGACAACAATGATGAAGACCCTGCGACGTATGAAGAAGTGATGATGAGCCCAGATTCCAACAAATGGCAAGAAGCCATGAAATCCGAAATGGGATCCATGTATGATAACAAAGAATGGACTTTGGTAGACTTACCTGATAGCCGCAAGGCTATCGAGAATAAATGGATCTTCAAGAGAAAAACAGATGCTGATGGTAATATTACTGTCTATAAAGCTCGACTTGTCGCAAAGGGTTTCCGACAAATTCAAGGTGTTGACTACGATGAGACTTTCTCACCTGTAGCGAAGCTAAAATCTGTGAGGATTTTGTTAGCAATAGCTGCATTTTTCAATTATGAGATTTGACAGATGGATGTCAAAACGGCGTTACTTAATGGAGACATTGAGGAAGAGTTGTATATGGTACAACCCAAAGGTTTTGTCGATCCTAAAAATGCTGACAAAGTATGCAAACTTCAGCGTTCAATTTATGGACTGAAGCAAGCATCGAGAAGTTGAAACCGACGCTTTGATAAGGTGATCAAAGACTTCGGATTTATACAGTGTCATGGAGAGGCCTGTACCTATTATTATTATAGTATATATATTAAAAGTAAATTACGGGCTAACCAGAAAATAGAGAATTAGCTAGAAAATCCCACAATAAACAGGAAAATCTGGCCATCTATTTTACGGTCTAAATATTTATAGCCAATGGATCAATGAAATATCAATTTGGTATTAACCTGAAGAAAAATTACCCACCTTTGCCATCATCACGATGTGATGGTCAGACTACTTATTTTTATCCCTGCGAGACTGGCACCGCTGAAATTGTTGCCGTGCCCTAGAACATGCTCTATTGTTCACGTAATGAATGGAAGATCTGACTAATTTTTCTCCTTGCCAGTCCGGCGGCCGCACGCATTCCTGCCGTTTGGAATCGCTCCATCCCTGCGAGTCCCGGCTGCGGCGCACGTTCTTGCCATCCTGAAGTGCTCCGCTCTTGACGTAATTAATATGCGTTGTGCAAAGGTATGCATGTATTTTCTTCAGGCAATGTTTCCGGTCTGCAATTTCTTGGTGCAAATTCGTTGCCCCCGTCGTTTTCACTCACCAGCTATGGGTAAATCACACCACAACGAGCTTTAAGTTTTATGGCGCCGCCGGTCGCCCGACCACATTGAGCAGGAAAATTTGTTCAGATTTGCTTATGATCTACCAGGAGAGCAATATGCAAATTAAATGGCGCTGAGTTTGGGTTTGTAGAGTGCCTCGGAATTAATCTGCATGTTTTGGTGCTGCCTCACGCGTCCACGCACCTCATGTTTAGGCGCTGCCATGAGGGCATCTCTAACGGGACGATGCTCAGTGGCCGTTTGCGTCCGGTCAGACCGAAAGTACGTCTGGTACGCTCTAGCAGGGCGATGTATAATGACCGGGTCGTCC
Organism: Lolium rigidum; assembly: GCF_022539505.1. Lineage (NCBI taxonomy): Eukaryota > Viridiplantae > Streptophyta > Magnoliopsida > Poales > Poaceae > Lolium > Lolium rigidum. Next base: position 302,787,123 of record NC_061510.1, on the reverse strand, counting down.
GCAGCGACGCAAATCTGCCTAAATATGCGTCTCTGCGGATGCTGCGCGGACGCGCAAAGTGTCCGCTTGCGTCTGACGGACGTTTCTTCGGGCCCGCCTGGCAGTGACCCAGGCTCGATGCGTCTTCTCAGCGGCACCAGTACTGGTGCCGAGACGTCGCTTCGGTAGTCTGCGGCCGCGTAATGGCGATGCCTTGCGTGGCGCGTGGTCATCGCCTACCTCTGCGTACAAAGTAATGGCGATGCCACGCGTGCCGCGGCCGTCACCTGCATCCCCGGCCTACATAAACAGGGGCGCGCGCATCTCATCTCCTCCCACACTAAACCCTAGCCGCCGCACAACGTCCACTGTAGCGCCGCTGCTGCTCAACCTCCACCTTTGCCACCATGAGCAACGTCGGTCGTGATCAGGCTGTCGCGCCTCCACCTCCCCCACTGACTCCACCTCCCCCGGCCTCTAGCTCCGACGAGGAGTTCAATGACGACGACAGCACCGACGACCTCCTCGACCCGGTCAGGGACGCCAAGTTCCTGTCTGACGCGGAGAAGGAAGCAGAGGAGGAGCGGGCGGCCCACGTGGCGTTCGACGCCGAGATGGAATCCCGCATGGTGGCAGCCGCCGCAGCCGCAGAGGACGACGACTTCGACATCTCATGGTCTTCTGATGACCCTGATGCGCCTACCCCGGAGGAGAAGGCGGCGGAGCAGAGGACGTTAGTCGACTCCTGCGAGACGCTCAAGAAGGCGGAAGATGCCGCGAACGAAAGGCTGCGGCGATGCCTGCTAGAGGAGGCGGCGGCGCACCGAGCGCTAGCGGCTGCACGGCAGACGGAGGAGAAGCAGAAAAGGGATGGATGCAACGACGGGGCCGGGCCGTCGGGCAGCAAGTAGTCTGGGCTTCTACAACTCTTGTATAGTTTGTAGTACATTATTATGCTATTTCAATATTTTGAAAAAAAATGGATCGACGCAAACGGATGTGTGGTCAAAATATATCCGCGGGACGACGCAAATGGATGCTCGCGACCACTTTTAGACGTCCGATATACATTGCCCATTGGAGATGCGGAGATTGGGGAAAACAAAAGGAGAAGAACATAGCTGGAAAACAATCATCCGATCTGAGCAAGGGAAGTACAAATATATTCCCTATATCTGTTCCTTCATTTATCTCCTCTCACCGCACTTTTTACTGAAGCTCAGTGTCAAGGTTATATGGCGCTGAAACGTTTATTGATAGCTGCATGTCAGATGCCGTGGTACATGATTCTTTTATGATTAAACTTCAATATAAGGTAAGCTTATATATTGCTTTCTCCTTACGTATTTACTTCGTTGATGTATTGCACTTTCAAATGCGCATATAATATATTAGCTAGGGGAAAACATATTTCTTCTTCAAATCTGTCCTACAACACAACATCAGTATCTGTGAACTAATCTCTGAATTAAATGATTGCTTCAACCGTGGCATTAACAGGCGAAGGAAGCTCTATTTTTGATTCTCACATAATATAGGAAGTCCCCAAATTGTTGGTATAAATTATTACATGGCATAGTTTTTCCTGTCAACCTGCAGGATTCTATAATTATCGAGAGTTTAGTCATTTCCTCCTTTAGGACCTTTGGGATGTTTATTAGGAAGCCAAATGTGCAAGTAAGAAGTGGATTCTCGCTTGAGTTTTAGCACAAGATCTCACAACCATGCTGATTGTAAGTGCGTTTCTGCAAGAGGCAAATCAAATTTTGCTCTGCACTTATAAAAATATGTGCACTATGAATACATATCATGCAGGCCGTAGGAGTGAAGTGGTGATTATGATGGCCGTTAACTCACATGAAAGCGTTTCTCAGTTGTATTAGCTCAGGTTTGTTTTTCTTGCACGATTAGCTTCTGCTATTATAATTGTACTTCTTTTATCGCATTTTACCAAGTTCAGTTAAAAGTCGTAACTCATCGGAACATGTTCCAAAATTTCTTTTGAATGTTGATATTTTTTCCACAGTATTTCGACGAAGGTACAACTATTACTAGAAGGCCTATATGTGGTGTTCCTATTCTCCTAGAGGAGCAAAGGGAAGCTGGCATGATTGGCTCACATGGGATATTTTTGGAACTTTAAACCCTCAAACCGTGCTTAACTAATTTCTACCGCACCCATCACACTTTGTTTTTCTCGGGGTGATACACTGTATTAGTATTACTCATAGATATATTGCAGAGTATTTTATAATTCACTTTGTGTCCACATCGATTATACTAAAAGAAGAAAAGGGTTAAGTTCTTAAACAAAATATGATATACTGCACGGCCAGACTAACTGAGTTCTTAGAAGCATCCTTAGTTGGTCTGACTAATCAGCATTAGCTTTTCGTTGTGTCAAACTTTGTCTCTCTTCGTAGGGATGTAATAAATACACTTGCAAATTGAGAATGATTGTAAGGAACTATGTTCATTTCAGTTTAGATTGTTTGTCCACCTATAGTTGCCTTCATTAATCTTGCTGACCAGGGAGGGTACACACACAAAAAATGTAACATCGACTTGCCCAATATATTGTGCAGTGGTGAGGACTGGTGGCTAGGCAATGCTCCCGAGCACATAAACTATTTCACCTACAATCTTGCTTATTTCTTGGTGCAGGTCACTCAGCATCATGTATGACAAAGTTTATTCTGTTGACAAGTGTCACTTTCAACGAATAACACAAAACTTGTACTTTCTTGCAAATGAAGATATTCCTGACGAGTGCGGATTTTGTACACCCACGCATGGGTGTGAGTGTACTCTTTGCCGTTCGTTCGGACATCGAGATTCGCGCAAGGAACAGCAGGGTTGAACATTTTCTACCCCTTCGTTATTTTCCCCGTCACATCACCAGCTCCTTTTCCTCTGGCTTTTTCTCTGTGCGACCCGCTACCTGAGCCTAGGCTCTGTTCATGTCAGGGGAAGTAGCCCCTAGGTGAAGACGTTGCCGCTGACTCTGTCCCAAAATCGGTAGGGGACCGGTCCTCCATTCCCGCACCCTTTTTCACGGATCCATCGTGTTCTTGCCGCCGGCCAAGATGCCGGATTTCCTCCCTGCCGGTCATCTTCCCCGAGCGCGGCGGCTGCTCGGTCGTCAACCGCGTCATCGGGAGGCCTGTCAGCTCCACCGCGCCGTCGGGAGGCCTAGAATAGAGACATCTCCACGGCGTTGCCGCTCTCGCGCAGGATTCCTCGTGCTCTCCCCGCCGGGCATCTTCCGCGGGCACGGCAGCTGCTGCGTCGCACACTGCGCCGCCGGGAGGCCTGACAGCTCCACCATGCACTGCGTGGCCTAGCGCCATCTCCACCGCGCCGCTGCTCTCGTGCAGGTACAGTAAGCCGTCGCTTCTGTACCCGAGTACATCGGCTCGCTGATACCTCCTCCCGACGCTTCTGTACTTAAGGCTCGTGCGCGCGGTGGCGCCATGGAGGAGTAGGCGCGGCGGCACTCGGCAAGGGAGCAGCGGACGATGCGACGGCCTTCGTCTGCGTTTTCCGGCGCATCGTTTCAGAGGCGTGCGGGCGGCAACGACGAGGGACTATCTTAGGCGCGGTCTGGGTCAGAGGGTCGTGGCCGCTGCGCATCGACCGGAGCGGCCGGTGAAGCGACGGCGCACCCGGACCGGACATCGTGCTCTAGCGCGAAGTGGCCTAGCGGAGCATGGAAGGGAGGCAATGAGGCCTTTTCTGTTTGACATGTTCTTATCAGAACATGGTGGGTTTTGATATTTCTTTCCAGAATTTGTTGTTTCTCTTGATTGGAGATATTTTGTCTAGTTTTTCGTGTGTGATTCTACTTGTATAGGGGAGAACCATTCTTTGTGAGACCACTCTTTCAGATGAGAGATATTGTTCTTGAATGCAAGACTTCTCCGGCCAAGGAGAAATCTTGTTTATTTCTCACAATTCATAGATTTTTGCATTCAATTCCTATACCAATTTCCTCAGCTAAGATAGGTTGTTGCTCATCTCTGCTCTTGCCACTTCTCTCTGATGGGTAATGCTAGCGCACATCTCCGCGGTGAGCGAATGTGGAGCAAGCGGCGGCGCGGCGAAGCTGAGATGAGGGCGTCCTTGTCGGTCCCTGAAAGGACGCAGTTGAGGGCGCGGGGACTTTTTTTCTCCTTCATCTTTCCATTTGGGTACAGTTTTTCCAGAAACAAAATAAGTTCAATTTCATTAAAGGCGGTGTGCCGGAGCATGGAGTGGATAACATACATCGCCGGCGGCGAGTAATTTTTTGCATCCATGATGGTGCCGCTTGAGGACGGTGACTCTTTCTTCTGACGTTTTGGAAGCCAAACTCTGTACCGAGGCAAGAGTGTACTTGGGTGTTCTTTTGATTCAGTCCTTGTTATCAGCTAGCTCTCTCAGTAAAGCTTGGTGACATCGTTTGGGAACTGCCGTTTGAAAGAAACCTTTGATTCAGCAAGCCATCAGATACATTTTGTGCTGTGACGTTCTCAAATGAAATCATGGTAGGTGTCCAGCACCACCGCGCATGGAAGAGCGCCACTGCCACATGATCTGCAACGACCTCCACGATCTCCAGGTCGGCCGCTCATCCCTTGCAAGCCATTGGTGGCATGACCATCACCAGTATGTCCGCGCGGAAATGCAGCAGAGGCTCGGGCGCACGCTGTCTGTCTTGCCGTGTCCCGCCGCCGCGTCGGCCTCCCAGGGCCAAAGGCCCTCACCCAGTTGGATTTTGCAAGCGCATAGTAGCTACGGAATCGAAATAGGCTCGGATACGTCTTCCTCCTAGCTGCGCGCTGTGGTGGTGACTCCATGCATGGCCAGCTCCGCCTCCTGAGCAGCCACCGGAGCAGCGGCCGGAGCCGCTGCCGGAGCAGCCGCCGTGCGTCGCCAGCAAGTCGCCGGATGCGCCGCCGGAGCGGTAGCCAGATGCGTCGCAGCTGTGGAGAGAAGACCGCGACATCGTGCTGCTAGGGGAGGAAGGAATGGAGGAGGGGATGGTGGAGAATAACCACAGCCGTCGACACGGCGCGTGACGGGAGAGAGAGGAAGAAGCAGTGTCGGGAGAGAGAAGAACCAGAGGTGAGGGACCGGGTGTGCTAAGGGTGTCCCGCGAATCCTGCGCGTGATGACTATTCTGCTGGGACCCACATGCTGTGTAAAACTAGAGAAATGGCTCAAAATGATTTCTCTCACCTACAAACTGTTCCGAATCTTAAAAAGAATCGGATGGCTGGGACAACACCCACACCCATGCTTGGGTGTACAAATGTATTTCCGTATTCCTGACTGCAAGGTCGAGAACATGTTATCTTATTTTCATGTAATATTGTCTTGGTTAAAATGTATTTATATAGTGAACTAAGTACTGTCAGAACTTGCTCTTGCAAATAAAGGACATGGGATGGTAGTTGTCATCAGAATGACTTCAGAGCAATGATATATGATTGGGTAACTAACATTTGGCACAAGACTCGAAGGTCCCCTTTTTCATTGTTTTCATGTCATATTCACGTTGAATATATTTTATGGTTCTTTCTTTTGTGAATTAAGATTATGTATATCAAATGAATACATATATATGTGTGTGTGTTTGTGTATTTTTCTTTTTTGCATTGCTTGCTTTATTTTATTTTAACTTTCAGTCTCAATGATTTGTGTTAATTGAGCATGGATCATTGATTTTTTTAATTCAGTCTGACAGTGTTTTGTATGATGGTTTTATTCCTGACATAATTTTTACATAAAGATATTCCAAAAGAAATTCATATCATTTTTAGGGTTTTGTAATTTGTCTTAGAGAGATTATTTTATTCATACCAAGCGTTTTCTACGAGAGTTAATTTTTCTTATTCAGCTTAGCAACAATCCTTTAGATAGATATCTTGAATCTGCAACGTTTGTATTTAAAATAATGCCATTTTTTTAAGATCGGATGGTTCTTAAGGTCCATCTAGACTTAATTATTTATCTTTCAATTTAGAAATAGCGAAACTACTTTTCACATATCACACTTTGTTCTATAGATTTTTCTTTCTTTCTTGCAAAAAAAACTACCTTTAATTGTACATAAGAAAAACATCTTCGATATCTATCTCACCATAAATAACCCCGCCACCTAGACTTAATTATTTATCTTTCACTTTAGAAATATCTAAATTATTTTTTACATATCACACTTTGTTCTATAGATTTTTCTTTCTTTCAGTCTAATTTCTTGCACATAAAAACTACCTTTAATTGTACATAAGAAAAACATCTTCGATATCTATCTCACTATAAATAACCCTGCGTGTTAATCCAACATTACATCAAGACTACCAACAATGTCGATTGCAATATCTAATATCCCATACGAGAAAATTTTAGTGTCTTTTTTATTTTTATTATAGTTGAGTTATAAGTTTTCATCCGCAAAATATCGACGATCAAAGGTACCTACCATGCAAGATCGACTGCATTGAGCATATTATGATTGTTCATGGCACGTGAAACCTCTTTCTCATAAACATCTAATAATAAGGACCATGCCCTCGCATTTGCGAGTACAAGAAAGTGAGTGGGAGCTCTGTAGCATTCTTGATATTATATGTAGATGACATATTATTGATTGGGAATGATATAGAACTATTAAGCAGTGTAAAAGGTTATTTGAATAATAGTTTTTCAATGAAAGACCTTGGTGAAGCATCGTACATATTAGGCATCAATATTTATAGAGATAGATCAAGACGTCTAATAGGGCTTTCACAGAGTATATACCTGGACAAGATTCTAAAGAAGTTTAGAATGGACGATAGTAAGAAATGATTCTTACCTATGTTACCAGGTAAGGTCTTGAGTAAGACTCAAGGTCCAGCTACGGCACAAGAAAGAGAAAAGATGAATCAGATTCCCTATGCCTCGGCAGTAGGCTCTATCATATATGCCATGCTATGTACTAGACCGGATATAGCACATGCTTTGTTAGTTTGACTAGCGGATATCAAAGTGATCCGGGAATGGAACACTGGACAGCGGTCAAGAATATCCTGAAGTACTTGAAAAGAACTAAGGATATGTTTTTTTGCTATGGAGGTGACCAAGAGCTCGTTGTAACCAGTTACACCGATGCAAGTTGGAACACTGATCCTGATGACTCTAAGTCTTAATTTGGGTACGTGTTTATATTGAATGGTGCTGCAGTAAGCTGGGCAAGCTCGAAGCAGTGCACGGTGGCGAAGTCTTCAACAGAATCGGAGTACATAGCGGCTTCAGAGGCTTCATCAGAAACGGTATGGATGAAGAGGTTCATTGTAGAGCTCGGTGTGGTTTCTAGTGCATTGGACCCACTAGCCATCTACTGTGACAACATGGGTGCCATCGCCAATGCACAAAAACCAAGGTCACACAAGAGGCTGAAGCATATCAAGCTGCGTTATCATTCGATTCGCGAGTACATCGAAGATGGAGAAGTAAAGATTTCCAAAGTACACACTGATCTGAATGTAGCAGATCCGTTGACTAAAGCTCTCCCTAGGGCAAAGCATGACCAACACCAGAATGCCATGGGTGTTAGGTACCTTACAATGTAAACTAGATTATTGACTCTAGTGCAAGTGGGAGACTGTTGGAGATATGCCCAAGAGACAATAATAAAAGTGGTTATTATATATCTTTGTGTTTATGATAAATATTTATATACCATGCTATAATTGTATTAACCGAAACATTGATACATGTGTGTTATGTAAACAACAATGAGTCCCTAGTAAGCCTCTTGTATAACTAGCTTGTTGATTAATAGATGATCATAGTTTCATGATCATGAATATTGGATGTTATTAATAACAAGGTTATGTCATTATATGAATGATGTAATGGACACACCCAATTAAGCGTAGCATAAGATCACGTCATTAAGTTATTTGCTATAAGCTTTCGATACATAGTTACCTAGTCCTTTCGACCATGAGATCATGTAAATCACTTATACCGGAAAGGTACTTTGATTACATCAAACGCCACCTGCGTAAATGGGTGGTTATAAAGGTGGGATTAAGTATCCGGAAAGTATGAGTTGAGGCATATGGATCAACAGTGGGATTTGTCCATCCCGACGACGGATAGATATACTCTGGGCCCTCTCGGTGGAATGTCGTCTATATTAGCTTGCAAGCATATGAATGGTTCATAAGAGACCACATACCATGGTACGAGTAAAGAGTACTTGTCAGGAGGGTAGGTTTCATGTCATATGGAAGGTTTTGGTTTGGGGTCTTATTCGAATACTTGTAGACCAACTCTTGGGTGTTCCACTATATAATGAGGGGCAAGGGGAGGGGGCCGGCCACCACAAAGCCATAGCTTGGCCGCACCCCTTAGTGGCCGGCCACCCCTCTCCCCAAACCCTAGCCGCCCCACCTCCTCCACCTCTCCCGCAACGCTTAGCGAAGCTTCGCCGGAGATCTCCATCGACACCGCCACCACGCCGTCGTGCTACCGGGATTCAAGGAGGAGCTACTACTTCCGTTGCCCGCTGGAACGGGGAGAAGGACGTCGTCTTCATCAACACCGAACATGTGACCGAGTACGGAGGTGCTGCCCGATTGTGGCACCGTCAAGATCTTCTACGCGCTTTTGAAAGCGGCAAGTGATCGTCTACCGCAGCAACGAAAGCCTCCTCTTGTAGGCTTTGGAAATCTTCAAGGTTTAGTCTCGTTCATCCCCTCGTTACTACCGTCTTCTAGATTGCATCTTGGCTTGGATTGCGTTCTCGCGGTAGGAAATTTTTTCTTTTTCTATGCTACGAATCCCTACACATAATTTATGTAAAAACAGTAAATGATCTCCAGGATGGACAGTTCCATCCCCTTCATAGCGGTTATCCACAACACGTTCAATAATTTTCATAGGTATTTTGTATGGAACCTCTTTCTCACCTGGCGCCTCATCCACTACCTTTGCAGTAGTAGTAGATTTTCCAAATAGGAATTTAAGAGGAGATATCTCCATAATGAATTATAGCAGCAGGCAGAAATAAAATCAGCACGTACAGTAAAGGTTTCCCTTACCAATTCCACTTACCAATAGCGCTTCACTCCCGGGCAACGGTGCCAGAAAATAGTCTTGATGACCCACAAGTATAGGGGGTGTATCGTAGTACTTTCGATAAATAAGAGTGTCGAACCCAACGAGGAGCAGAAGGTGTTGACAAGCGGTTTCGATGAAGGATTCACTGTAAATGCTCACAGACAAGTATTCAGGGGTTTTTAATATAGCAGATGAATAAAGTACAAGTAAGTAAAATGCGAGAGTAATAATTGCAGCGAGTGGCCCAATCCTTTTTAGCACAAAGGACAAGCCGGTTTGTTTACTTATGATGACCAAACGTTCTTGAGGACACACGGGAATTTAGTCTAGTGCTTTCGCTTCATATAGTTGATTAATCTTCATTGTTTTGATAAGTGTTGTGTGGGTGAACCTATGCTAATGTACCGCCCTTCCTAGGACTAATACATACTTGTTATTATAACCCTTGCAAGCATCCGCAACTATAAGAAAGTAATTAAGATAAATCTAACCACAGCCTTAAACTCTGAGATCCTGCTATCCCTCCTGCATCGATATACCAACGGGGGTTCGAGTTCTTGTCACTCCGGCAACCCCACAATTAGCAAACGAATACAAGATGTACTCCCCTAGGCCCATAAAGGTGAAGTATCATGTAGTCGACGTTCACATGACACCACTAGAAGAATAACACCACAACTTAAATATCAAACCATTGAATATTACTCAACATAGTTCACTACTAACATTTAGACTTCACCCATGTCCTCAAGAACTAAGCGAACTACTCACAAGACATCATATGGAACATGATCGGAGGTGATATGATGATGAATAACAATCTGAACATAAACCTTGGTTCAATAGTTTCACTCAATAGCATCAATAACAAGGAGTAATCAATACCGGGAGAGTTTCCCCTACCAAACAATCAAGATTCAACCCTAGATGTTACAGCGGTGACAAGGTGCAGCGGTGGAGATGACGATGACGGTGGTGGAGATGATGGTGATGATGATCCCAATGAAGTCCAGCTCGATGGCGGTGATGATGGCGTCGATTTCCCCCTCCGGGAAGGAATTTCCCCGGCGGATTTCAGCCTGCCGGAGAGCTCTTTTCTCTCTGGTGTTTTCCGTCCCGCAAAGGCGGCAGTGTCTCCTCGCGATTATTCTCTGGAGCTTAGGTTTTCGGGGAGAAGAAGTACGCGAAAGAGAGGCGGCCAAAGGGGGCTGTGGGCCAAATAGTCTTGATGACCCACAAGTATAGGGGATCGCAGCAGTCTTCGAGGGAAGTAAAACCCAAATTTATTGATTCGACACAAGGGGAGGTAAAGAATACTTATAAGCCTTAACAACTGAGTTGTCAATTCAGTTGCACCTGGAAAAGCACTAGCAACGGGGGTGATGTGAAAGTAGCGGTGATATGAGAGCAATAGCAACGGTAACACGGCGGCAGTAATAGTAATATGAGAGCAATGGCAGAAAACAGTTGACATGTAGAACGAGTATATGATGATGAAAGATGGACCGGGGTTCCCAGCTATCTACACTAGTGGTAACTCTCCAATAACAAGTGTTGGGTGAACAAATTACAGTCGGGCAATTGATAGGATTGAAATTCCCAGCTATCATGTAGGCATGTTTTCCAATTATAGTCGTACGTGCTCGCAATGAGAAACTTGCACAACATCTTTTGTCCTACCAGCCGGTGGCAGCCGGGCCTCAAGGGAATCTAGTGGATATTAAGGTACTCCTTTTAATAGAGTACCGGAGCAAAGCATTAACACTCCGTGAAAACATGTGTCCCTCACATCACTACCATCCCCTCCGGTTGTCCCAATTTCTGTCACTTCGGGGCCATTGGTTCCGGACAGCGACATGTGCATACAACTTGTAGATACAATCTAAGCAATAAGTATAGAGCTCAAATCTAAGATCATGCCACTCGGGCCCTAGTGACAAGCATTAAACACAACAAGATTGAAGCAACAATAACTTCATAAACTTTGTAGATAGACAATCATAATGTAACAATCCATCGGATCCCGACAAACACAACACCGATTACATCAGATGAATCTCAATCATGTAAGGCAGCTCATGAGATCATTGTATTGAAGTACATGGGGGAGAGAATACCAACTAGCTACAGCTAGAACCCGTAGTCCATGGGGGAACTACTCACGGAGCATGATGGAGGCGGTGGCGTTGATGGAGATGGCTTCCGGGGGCACTTCCCCGCCCCGGCAGGGTGCCGGGACAGAGATTTCTGTCCCCCGAATTGGAGTTTCGCGATGGTGGCGGCGCCCACGGAGTCTTTTCCGGAGTTTCGTCAAGTGGTACGGTGTTTTTAGGTCGAAAGGGATTTTATAGGCGAAGAGGCGGCGCGGGGGGCACTCAGGGGCTCCCCACCACGAGCCGGCGCGGGCCCGAGCCGAGCCGCGCCGCCCTATGGTGTGGTGGCCCTCGGCCCCTCTCCGACTCTTCTTCGGTGTTCTGGAGCCTTCCGGGAAAAATAGGAGGTTTGGTCTTCGTTTCGTCGAATTCCGAGAATATTGCCCGAACAGCCTTTCCGGAACCAAAAACGGCGAGAAAACAGGAACTGGCACTGTGGCATCTTGTTAATAGGTTAGTTCCGGAAAACGCATGAAATCATCATAAAGTGCAAGCAAAACATGTAAGTATTGTCATAAAACAAGCATGGAACAACAGAAATTATGGATACGTTGGAGACGTATCAAGCATCCCCAAGCTTAGTTCCTGCCCGTCCCGAGCAGGTAAACGATAAAAAGAATAATTTCTGTAGTGACATGCTACTTACATAACCTTGATCATACTATTACAAAGCACATGAAATGAATGAAGTGACTCAAGGCAATGATCTATTGTTGCTAACAAGTAGATAACATATAGCAAAACTTTTCATGAATAATACCTTCAAGACTAGTATCAAAAGTCTTGCATAAGAGTTAACTCATAAAGCAATAAGTTCAAAGTAAAGGCATCGAAGCAACACAAAGGAAGATATAAGTTTCAACGATTGCTTTCAACTTTCAACATGCATATCTCATGGATAATTGTCAACACAAAGTAATATGATGAATGCAAATATGCAAGTATGTAAGAATCAATGCACGATTGACACAAGTGTTTGCTTCTAAGATGGAAGGAAGTAGGTAAACTGACTCAACATAAAGTAAAAGAATGGCCCTTCAAAGAGGAAAGCATCGATTCTTGTATTTGTGCTAGAGCTTTGGTTTTGAAAACATAAAGAGAGCATAAAAGTAAAGTTTTGAGAGGTGTTTGTTGTTGTCAACGAATGGTAGTGGGCACTCTAACCCCCTTGCCAGACAAACCTTCAAGAGCGGCTCCCATGAATTATTTTTATTTTTGGGTGGCACTCCTTCCAACCTTTCTTTCACAAACCATGGCTAACCGAATCCTCGGGTGCCTGCCAACAATCTCATACCATGAAGGAGTGCCCTTTTATTTTAGTTTTATTATGATGATGACACTCCTCCCCACCTTTGCTTACACAAGCCATGGCTAACCGAATCCTTCGGGTGCCGTCCAACAATCACATACCATGGAGGAGTGTCTATTTTTGTTAATTAATTTGGGACTGGGAATCCCATTGCCGGCTCTTTTTGCAAAATTATTGGATAAGCGGATGAAGCCACTAGTCCATTGGTGAAAGTTGCCCAACAAGATTGAAAGATAAACACCACATACTTCCTCATGAGCTATAAAACATTGACACAAATTGAGAAGCATTTTGAATTGTTTAAAGGTAGCACTCAAGCAATTTACTTTGGAATGGCAGGAAATACCACATAGCAGGTAGGTATGGTGGACACAAATGGCATAGGTTTTGGCTCAAGGTTTTGGATGCACGAGAAGCATTCCCTCTCAGTACAAGGCTTTGGGCTAGCAAGGTTCTTTGAAGCAAACACAAGTATGAACTGGTACAGACAAAACTTACATAAGAACATATTGCAAGCATTATAATACTCTACACTGTCTTCCTTGTTGCTCAAACACTTTTACCAGAAAATATCTAGACCTTAAGAGAGATCAATTATGCAAACCAATTTTAACAAGCTCTACGGTAGTTCTCCACTAATAGGCTTAGACTACATGAAAAAAGTTAATCATGATCTACTTGAGAGCTCAAAACAATTGCCAAGTGTCAAATTATCCAAGACATGATGAGGCATTTTCTGTTTTCAACCAAATATAAATAAGTGCAATAGCTTCCAACTTTTATCATTGAACATTAAAAGTAAAACGAAGAACAAGTGTTCATATGAAAAAGCGGAGCGTGTATCTCTCCCACACAAGGATTGCTAGGATCCGAATTTATTCAAACATAAACAAAAATAAAAGCACACGGACGCTCCAAGTAAAGCACATATGATGTGACCGAATAAAAATATAGTTTCGGGGGAGGAACCTGATAAGTTGATGAAGAAGGGGATGCCTTGGGCATCCCCAAGCTTAGACGCTTGAGTCTTCTTGAAATATGCAGGGATGAACCACGGGGGCATCCCCAAGCTTAGACTTTTCACTCTTCTTGATCATATATCATCCTCCTCTCTTGACCCTTGAAAACTTCCTTCACACCAAACTTCTCATAAACTTCATTAGAGGGGTTAGTACTCAAAAAAATTGAATCCACCTTGATCCTGTAGTGGCACATTGCAAGAACTCAATAAAACATTAGCTACAGCTCTTCACGTCTAGAAAACCTCGCTTAAAGTCCACAAGAGACAATGCAAAAAACAGAGACATAATCTGCCAAAACAGAACAGCCAGTAAATACGAATTTTAATAAAATACTTCCGTTGCTCAAATCAGAAAACTCAACACTAACGAAAGTTGCGTACATATCTGAGGAACACGCAGGTAAATTGGCATATATTTCTGAGTTACCTACAGAGAAAACAGCCCAGATTCGTGACAGATAGAAATCTGTTTCTGCGCAGAAATCCAAATCTAGTATCAACCTTCGATTAGAGGCTTCACTTGGCTCAACAAAACACAAAACTAAGATAAGAAGAGGTTGCTACAGTAGTAAACAACTTCCAAGACACAAATATAAAACAAAGTGCTGTAGCAAAATAACACATGGGTTATCTCCCAAGAAGTTGCTTTCTTTATAGCCATTAAGATGGGCTCAGCAGTTTTAATGATGCACTCGCAGGAAATAGTATTTGAAGCAAAAGAGAGCATCAAGAGGCAGATCCAAAACAAGTTTAAGCCTAACATGCTTCCTATGCAAAGGAATCTTGTACAAAAATATATTCATGAAGAACAAAGTGACAAGCATAAGAAGATAAAACAAGTGTAGCTTCAAAATTTTAAGCATATAGAGAGGTGTTTTAGTACCATGCAAATTTCTACTACCATATTTTCCTCTCTCATAATAATTTTCAGTAGCTTCATGAACAAACTCAAAAATATAACTATCACATGCAGCATACTTTTCATGATTTCCAAACACATAATTTTTATCAAGTTCAAGAATAGTGGAATTAAAACTTTCAAACTTACTTTTATTAATAATATAACAAGGTAGTTGATCAATCTCAATAGATATGGGACTCATAGAATAAGTCAAGAACTCTCCAATCCCATTTTCATTAGTAGTACAATTAATATTATCAAGTAACATAGGACCATCATCTAGAGCTTTATCATAAACATTTGCCAAGCAAAATTCTTTAGTACCATGCATTTCGACATCATGCACAAACAAAGCATTATCATAAGATTTATCAAAGTAGCATGGATTATCATAGATAACAGTAGCATAATTATTTTCACAAGTTTTACTCATAGGTAGTATTTCAAGAGAATCCACAAGAACATAACATTCAACCTCTTCCGGTAAGAATGGAGGACAATCAAATAGTGTAAGAGATAAAGAGTTATTCTCATTAGAATGTTGGCATGGGTAGCTAATCCATTCTTCCTCCTTTTGTTCATCACTCTCCTCTTATTTTTCATCCAATGAGCATTCAGGTTCATCAATTTCTTCTTCCATCGGTTCCTGCAAATTGTGAGTGCATTCTTGTGCATTAATGTGTCTCTCTTTATAATCAAGGATATAAGGATTCCTACTGTAGCATTCTATGCAAGAATTAAGGATAGTAGAGACATAATCTTAAAGGTCCTTACAAACAACACAAGTTTCATAATTCTCATCCATGAAGGATTCTATCTCGGAGGCTCCCATAAATAAGACAAATTGTTCTACCTCTTCGAACCCATAATGAATATAGCAATTCCGATTATAGTTCTTAATTAAAAATTCCTCACTAAAGCCACATTGAAATTTAAGATGTTTAGTATCCTGTTGAGAGCAACAGTTTATATCATGGCATTTAAGCAAGATTTTAGCAATTGTATTCAATTTTTCTATCATAGCACTCATTATTTTACCAGTTCTTGATTCTCTATAATTATTATAACATTCTCTAAGCTCCAAGTAGGTTGTAGGTTCTCCCATAACAGCAGTTTTTAATTTTTAAATTTTTCAAATTTTTATGGATTTTGGGTATATGAGGAAAATAAAACAAGACAAAAAGTAACTAGGCAAAAGTAAACTAAGCAAAATAATACTAGACAGAAATAAACTAAGCACAAATAAACTAGACAAAAGTAAACTAAGCAAAACAAAATAAAATAAAACAGAGAGAGATGTAGAGTGTACTCCCCAGGTGAATTTATGAGTAGAGCTATGCCTCCCCGGCAACGGCGCCAGAAAATAGTCTCGATGACCCACAAGTATAGGGGATCACAACAATCTTCGAGGGAAGTAAAACCCAAATTTATTGATTCGACACAAGGGGAGGTAAAGAATACTTATAAGCCTTAACAACTGAGTTGTCAATTCAGCTGCACCTGGAAAAGCACTAGCACCAGGGGTGATGTGAAAGTAGCGATGATATGAGAGCAATAGCAACGAGTAACACAGCGAGCAGTAATAGTAATATGAGAGCAATGGCACCGAGAAAACAGTTGACATGTAGAACGAGTATATGATGATGAAAGATGGACCGGGGTTCCCAGCTATCTACACTAGTGGTAACCCTCCAATAACAAGTGTTGGGTGAACAAATTACAGTCGGGCAATTGATAGGATTGAAATAGCATTAAGACAGAATATCAAGATCATTAATCATGTAGGCATGTTTTCCAATTATAGTCGTACGTGCTCGCAATGAGAAACTTGCACAACATCTTTTGTCCTACCAGCCGGTGGCGGCCGGGCCTCAAGGGAAACTACTGGATAGTAAGGTACTCCTTTTAATAGAGTACCGGAGCAAAGCATTAACACTCCGTGAAAACATGTGTCCCTCACATCACTACCATCCCCTCCGGTTGTCCCAATTTCTGTCACTTCGGGGCCATTGGTTCCGGACAGCGACATGTGCATACAACTTTTAGATACAATCTAAGAAATAAGTATAGAGCTCAAATCTAAGATCATGCCACTCGGGCCCTAGTGACAAGCATTAAACACAACAAGATTGCAGCAACAATAACTTCATAAACTTTGTAGATAGACAATCATAATGTAACAATCCATCGGATCCCGACAAACACAACACCGATTACATCGAGATGAATCTCAATCATGTAAGGCAGCTCATGAGATCATTGTATTGAAGTACATGGGGGAGAGAATACCAACTAGCTACAGCTAGAACCCGTAGTCCATGGGGGAACTACTCACGGAGCATGATGGAGGCGGTGGCGTTGATGGAGATGGCTTCCGGGGGCACTTCCCCGCCCGGCGGGTGCCGGGACGGAGACTTCGTCCCCCGAATTGGAGTTTTGCGATGGTGGCGGCGCCCCGGAGTCTTTCTCGGAGTTTCGTCAAGTGGTACGGTGTTTTTAGGTCGAAAGGGATTTTATAGGAGAAGAGGCGGCGCAGGGGGCACTCGGGGGCTCCCCACCACAGGCCGGCGCGGGCCCGGGCCGGGCCGCGCCGCCCTATGGTGTGGTGGCCCTCCGGCCCCTCTCAGACTCTTCTTCGGTGTTCGGAGCCTTCCGGGAAAAATAGGAGGTTTGGTCTTCGTTTCGTCGAATTCGAGAATATTGCCCGAACAGCCTTTACGGAACCAAAAACGGCGAGAAACGGAAGCGGCATCGTGGCATCTTGTTAATAGGTTAGTTCCGGAAAACGCATGAAATCATCATAAAGTGCAAGCAAAACATGTAAGTATTGTCATAAAACAAGCATGGAACAACAGAAATTATGGATACGTTGGAGACGTATCAGGGCCCCCTCCCCACAAGGCGGCGCGGCCAGGGCAGGGCCCGCGCCGGCCTATGGGGGGGCCCATGGCGGCCCTCCTCGGCTCATCCTTCTGGCTGGCTTATTCTTCTGGAAAAATAAGATCTTCGGTGTAATTTCCGTCAATTGTTGATCTTCAGAAATATTGCATTCTGACGGTGCTTTTTCCAGCGAGAATCCGACTCCGGTGAGTGATTCTCCAATAATCATGAAACATGCAAAATAGGTGAAATAACATAAGTATCATCTCTAAATATGAAATATATCAATGAATAACAGTAAATTATGATATAAAATAGTGATGCAAAATCGACGTATCACCCGACGCCAACACCACCCTCTCCATCTCGCAAACACACGTCGCCGACTCCCTCTCTCTCTCTCTCGCAAACACCCGTCGCCGACACCTCTCCCTCTCGCAAACATCCATCGCCGACACCCTCTCCCTTTCGCAAACAACCGACGCCGACACCATCTCCCTCTCGAGACTGAGAACATGTACTTATCGATTTATTTTTTTGCAGAAACAACGGATTCATTCGGAATCCATCGAGACTTGGAACAGGAAGACCTATTCGAGGACATAATCCGCCATGGTCCAGAAGCCGACCGAGAAGAGCGCGACTCCGGTAATGGACAAGCCGACGGCTCCGGAGCTGGAGAAGACCGCGGCTCCGGTGATGGAGAAGCCGACGGCTCCGGTGATGGAGAAGCCAATGGCTCCGGTGATGGAGAAACCGACGGCTCCGGTCATGGCGAGGTATACGATCACTAGGCATTAATGGAATTCTATATGTACATATAGATATAAATTAATTAATTTGTATTCTCTTAGGCCTCCGAAGATAAGTTTGATAAACGAGGGCCGGCAAAGAAGTTGGGCCCAACAGACCACTTCAACATTGAAGCTATATCACCGAAAGGCCAACCGGTGGCACCCGCGAGTGTCAGAGTGACATTTAAAAATCAGTGCGGAGTTCTAGTTAGGGATCGTCTCCCGATCACTATTAAAGAATGGAACAAGACCAAGAATGTGTCCGAAAGTGAGGTTGCCGATAGGTACAAAGGCAAACTTTTTGACGACCTCATGACACATTTCACTTTGCCAGATTTGGGATCGGAGTCTGAGATGGCCAAGCAGAGGGCGCTAGTGAAGAAATGGGATCTTAAGAAGATGGGGGAACTTTTCCGGGCGTATAAGAACCGGTTATGGGCAGCTTATAAGGCCGAGAAGAAGCCTCCATTATTCGAAAACTATCTAGCGAAGCAAGAGCATAACTGGGAAGAATTTGTGAAGTACAAAGAATCAGAGGAGGCTGTGAACATGTCAAAGAAAAACAAGAAGAATGCAAGCGAAAAGAAATATCACCATCATACGGGGCGAGGGGGCTACGAAGTAGCCATGCCTAAGTGGGATGCACAAGAGGCTGAGATGAAGCTGAATGGGATCACTCCAGAACCAGAGCGAGAAGGATGGGACACTAGGGCTCGAAATTAGTTTCCTTGGGCATGGCTGTGAGTATGACATGAAGACAGGGAACCTTGTTGAAAGTGACAGCAAGGTTAGGGTACCCAGGGAAAAATGGATTGAAGTGACGGCTGATATTAAAGCGGGAAAACTGAAGTTTGCTCCCGATAGAGAGAAAGACTTGCTGACGCTTGTCCTCGGTAATCCTGAAAAGGGAGGACGAACAAGAGGCTTCGTCCCTAGTGTTTCGTGGGCGCTTGGGTTTCCGAACGACGCGGAGACTTATAGATGCCGAGCAAGAGCAAAAAAACGCGAGCTGGAGGTGCAGAATGACCGGATGGCTGAGTTCCAATGCCAACTTGACCAACAGCAGCGGGAGATTCAGCAGCAGCAGCGGGAGATTAATGAACTAAAAGGACAGCGCCAGCCAGATAATACCGCCGCCATATCTCAGGGACGAGACAGCAGCGTGGCCGACTTGGAGGCCCCGCCTACACGGATGATAGATGGCGGTCCTGGCGACCCCGTGGATGGAATCAAGGAGCAAGCACCTTGTGATCTCCATGAGGTGTTCAGGAACATGTCTGTTAAGGTGGCGGTCGGCTATGTCTTACCTGCATTTGGACCTGAAGGTGAGCCGGCAACATGGCATGGCAATCAGATTCCAGCTGGCTATGCTCGTGTCGGGGTGGATTCAGTTGTACCGTTGTGGGAGACATTGCAGCTTGAAATCCCTGGAGGTGATGGTGCGGATACACTCGGAGACGTACTGGGAGAAATCATTCTTTGGCAAAAGAAAAACATCAAGCTTCCAGGCATGGTAACCTCTAGTCGTCCCACCAGGTCACCATCACCTCCTCCAACTGATCGCAGGCCACCATCACCTCCTCCGACTGATCACATGTCGCCACCATCACCCCATGGGTACGACATCGACCACGACATCCGTAGTCCATCTCCATCTCCAGCACCGCCGCCTCCGCCCACTAAGACTCGGAATGCACCCAACCGGAAGCGTTTCAGGAGTCCTGTCCGCAAGCTGTCGCCACTCCCAACAGTACCAAAGGTTCCTCCCCCCGTCCTTACGATCTAACTGTCGAGGAAAATGACGCCATTGTTAAGAAACACACGTATGAACAGCTTCATAAGCCAAAACCTCCAGCGCCAGAGCCATACACCGAGAAGCAAAAAGCATATGCTCTTTCTTGTCTGAACACACCATCGCAATATGAGTTACACGAGAAGAAGGATGACTATACACGCACACTTGCGAGGGTAATTGATGACAAGGGTACTGCTAAGAAGGATAGTGCTAGCACGAGAAAATCACCAGCTATAAGTGTAGCCGGGAAGAAATCAAGTTCAACAAGTGCACCCCTCAAGGCCAAGCAAACAACAAAAGGCAAAAAAAGAAAGGAAGTTCCCCAGCTCGGAGAACAGGCCAAACATTCGATCCCACCACTCAAAGTGTTTGATGTTCCCAAGGTGTACCTAGAACATGGTGGTGGTATCAATATGGAAGAAGTTGCAAAGCTAGCGGCTGACTGTGGATGTACCGAGTGGAGGAATTGCTTGGGTGCCGCGAGATGCTGCACTAGCCACTTGCTGATATAGCTCCTAAATTTGTCTACGGGGCCGACTTGGTCAGCGAGAGCGGCTGCATAAACTGCCAACACATATGCGGAATTTGCATCAGTGATACCTTGATGCATGCAAGGAGAACATAAGTTACATCGTGGCGAATATACCATTTGAATATTACTACCGAAAGGAGGAGATCCATATTTAGATGAATGAACTCTGGCAGTTATTCAATTTAGAAGCCCACGACAAATCTCTCATGAGTTTCTATTGCTTGTAAGTTTTTAACTACATATAAGTTCATGTTCATTCAGTTCATGTTAGTTTTCATTGCATATACTCATTATATCTTATGTGTTCTCTTATGCAGACTGAAAATCAGTGAATGCAAAAGTAATAATATTATCAATATTGGGTTTATTGACCCAGATAAAGTACATCATGAAACGGTAAAGCATAAAGGCGAAGAAACGGGGGGAAACCTACTAAGGTTTTTGGGGGAGCAACATTTCTGTGATTCAATACTGTTTCCTTACAACTATGAGTGAGAGTCTTAATGATCTGTTAGACACATTCAATTTTTCTTACTCGATGTTAAGTGTAATTCCTGACGTATATACATAAATATGTGCAGCTTCCACTGGATTCTACTAGACATTCAAGTTGATAAGGGAATAGTTGAAGTAAGGGACCCAATGAGTAGAGGCCTAGACGGGTTCCGCGACTTGCAGAAGTTGCTCCAGACGTAATTTCAATCATTGACGCGCTATATCTTTCGTGAGATTTCAATTAATTATCCACTCATTCAATCATTCTTTTGCCTGGAAGGGCTTGGAGAGCTTTCAGGAAACATACTAAGGGTACCTGGGCAGAGAGGCTAACATTTACTCATGTACCGTGCGCCCAGCAGCCACAGGGAACGAATCTATGTGGATACTACGTTTGCGAGTCCATTCGCATGTTAACCACTGAGAAGCACAACAATAATATATTCAACGTAAGCAATAACATTCACAACTTTAATTTATTATCGTCAAGATTTCGTTATCAAGATTGATATAGTCATATTCATCTCATTTTCCTATATAGGTCGACTTCATGCGGGACATGCTCCAACCAAAGGAACACCTACTAGGAATTGCGGAGGAAGTGGCGGGACATTTGATTAGAGAAGTAATAGATAACAACGGCTTGTTTAGTCCAAATAGGAGCTCTCCCTCTTAAAACGACGGGCTTTAGTCCCGGTAGTCGTGAGTTCCATGTATATGTGTAAGGGGAATCTACGAATAGATCGACTTTTGCTTCCAATATTTGTTTGCTCGATTTATATATAATGAATCAACGTGTACAACTTGTAGTAGCGTATAAATATATGCAACTTTATTTTGAAATAAAAAATGAAATAAAAGGGTGGGCGGTGGCGGGGGGGGGGGGGAGGGTGCTGCACCCCTCAAACCCTAAATCAGAACGTTCTGCGCGCGCCACGTAGAGGTCCTTTTGTCGCGGGTGGTAATGCCACCTGCGACAAAAGGGGCAGTACCCTGCGCGCCCCCCGACTGCCACATGGTGAACCATATGTCGCGGGTAGTAGGTGACCCGCGACAAAAGGTCGACCTTTTGTCGCGCCTTCATTGTCGCGGATGGCCGCCCGCGACAAAAGGCCCTTACGACCCGCCATAAATAGCCTGTTTTCTACTAGTGTGATTGTGCGAGTTATTTTAGAAGCTGTATACAGTGCCTCAATGTGGAGACAAAAGTTCCAGACGTTGACACCATATCGTTTCATGGGTACACTGACATTTTTTTGTGTTTGCTGGGCGTAATATGTGGGACCCTAATTTGGGTTTGTGTTCATCAAGGGAAGGTAAACGACACATGGGATGAAGCCTGCTACCCGCATGGGTAGCTACACACCCATGGTGAATACCAATATGCAAGCCATATTAACTTGTTTTAGCTCGGTTTCCTAGTAGAACATGGAATTCTAGTGTACAAAAGTGGTTTCCGAATTTTGATTTGAACTTTTTTTTGTCAAAGTCAACTCTGTATTCATAAAGTCAACGCAAAATACATTGGTGAGTTGACTTTGATCAAAAAATATTCGTATCAAAATTCGGAAACCACTTTTGTACACTAGAATTCCATGTTCTACTAGGAAACCGAGCTAAAACAAGTTAATATGGCTTGCATATTGGTATTCACCATGGGTGTGTAGCTACCCATGCGGGTAGCAAATGCACTCTCAACGACACATATACCCAGTCATCTAGATAAGCCGCATGCCAAGGACCAAACTCCATTAGCCGCCTTACTTTTTCAATGACATATTGACATGGAAGTACTAAATTGCGATGATTCAGATTCACTATCCAATTTTGCTTTACATGTCATCTTCTTATCGCTTCTAACTTCTTTAGTTGTGGCTGCACCGGTGAATATAACAAATTATAAAGAACAAAACCTGTAGAAACCAGAACGTACAAATAGTAAGTACAAGTAATAATGGCACCGTATATCTCCTTCCGCACCGATAGTGCCACGATGGGGACTTTAATGTTAGCTATCAGTAGAAAATAGGGCTTTCCTCACCGGTTTAATTACGATCGGGACAAATAGGCCGCATTAGTCCCGGTTCGAATGGCGCTGGGCCACGCAACTCTCTAGTCTCAATTTGTCTGCAACCCTTTAGTTCTGGTTGGTATTACCAACTGGGACTAAAGGGGTTGTCGCGCAGCATGGCAGACCCAGAGACCCTTTAGTCCTAGTTGGTATTGCCAACAAGGACTAAAGGGGCCATCTCTATATATATGCCCTTCCCTGTTCAAGCTTGTGAGCCACAATTAGCTTTTTCCACTTCTTAGCACAATAGGTGTATGTTGCTCTGCTCTCATTTCTTATGCACAAGAGGTGCTCGATTAAATGCCTAAGAGCATTTGCCACTTGAGTTCACATAAAACAAATGCAATATGAATTGTCCGAACCACACTTAAGCTTTCTCCTCTTTTTTTCCTTCTCGACTGAGGTTAAAAACTTTATCCTTTCATCCATCATTGATAAAATACATATGTGTGTATATATACATCACTTCACTATTCATGATGTTCTGTAATGTTTTTTGAGAAGCTTAATTATATAATACAGATGAATCGATAATGGATGTGATCAACGCCATAACGAGTTCACTGCAGGCCTAAAAAAATATCCGTGTGGCTGAGGAAAACAAACGGGCTGGTTTTAAGTATTGTCCATGTGTTAACTCTCATAATAAGATAGATTAATCTTCCTCGAAAACCCTTCACACCCACCTGATGCGGTCTGGTTTCATACCCAACTACAATTGTTGGACCAAGTATAGAGAAAGATGGGTTATGATGGAAGACAATGAAGAAGAATAGGATGATACCAACTATCCCATGTTCGCTGAATACGGTGATACTGCAATGGGGGAAGCAGAAGATCAGGAGGCATCAGATGAGCCCGCTGATAATCTTGGTCGGGCCATTGCTGATCAAAGAGAGACTGCAAAACTGAAAAGGAAAGGTTGAAGTTCGAGCAAATGTTAGAGGATCACAACAAATTATTGTACCCAATTTGCGAAGATGGCCAGAAAAATCAAGGTAGCACGCTGGAATTATTGCAATGGAAGGCAGAGAATGGTGTGACTGACTCGTGATTTGAAAAGTTGGTGAAAATAATTAAGAAGCAGCTTCCGAGGGGTAATGAATGGCCCACCAGTACGTATGAAGCGAAGAAGGTTGTCTGCTCTCTAGGATTAGACGTGCAGAAGATACATGCATGCATTAATGACAAAATCCTCTACCGCGGTGTGTACGAGAATTTGGATGCATGCTCGGTATGCACTGCATTGCGGTATAAGATCAGACGAGATGACCCTGATGATGTTGAGGGCGAGCGCCCTAGGAAGAGGGTTCCTGCCAAGGTTATGCGGTATGAACCTATAATACCACGGTTGGAATGTTTTTTCAGAAATAAAGAGCATGACAGATTGTTGCGATGGCTACTATTCACGAAGGGTATCAAATTTGAAATGCCACATGTCAACTTTTGATCTTGAAATATAAACCAATGTACATGGACCTCAATTCTTGTGTACTATCTCTGGTAGTTCTCTTGGTAGAGTTTTTCTTTTCGCATAGTATGTGGAGATTGTTGAGGAACCACACATGTCAAATGGACAAATAGGGCTGAGAGGTCAACAATACTTTCCGTGCAGAGAGACGTATTACACAACGACATTATGATCATGCATGCCTAATAGGAAGTGAACCATATTTAGTTAGCCTTCTAAGTTGGATTTACATGCCATCTTCTTATCGCTTTGATGGGGAGCTTCTTCAGTTTTGCATGCAACTACCGCAGAAGTGACACACAGTGATGGAAAAGAAACCATGTAATTGTTACCCTCCTAGGCTCCCAACCCGTTTGCCGTTAAATACTATCGGCAAAAGCACCGCCACTACATGCAATGCAAGTGAAGTGAAGCTTAACTAGAGCTAGAACGTGTCCATATTTTGTTTTGAAACATAATATATGTATATTTCGAACGAAGTGTACTAGTAGCACTCTAATGACCTAGCCTGTTGTTTCCGACAAACTGTGAGGTGGTCCTTGCATAGGGTTTATTAAGCGAATATAAATTACACACGCATCCTTCGCAAATGACAAAGAATGGTGGCAGCCTAACCTCTGCAGGCTGGCAAACGGTGTGGTAGTATTGAACTCCTTGCACTCTTGATGGAAACCTGGAATCTATGGGCGTGTTTGGTTGGCTGCATCTATTTCCTGCACCACTGGCGCAGTGGGAAGAAGCCCCCTGCGCGTCTAAGATGGGCCATGGGCCATGGGCCATAAAAGCCACGGTGTTGGTGGCCTGCACAGAGTTTTTTCGGCCCCGTGGAGATTTGGGCTCTGCCCGTTTGGTAGGTAGGTTTTCAGGCCTTGTAGCAGCCCAGAACGGTGCCACTACTTTTTGTTTGCAACCCATAATCCGCTTCTGCTTACCTCTTCCCTTCAGTGGTGAGGTTACCATCGATCAACATCACAAGCAAGAACACAATCATAGAAGACAGAGAACTTAGCAGTGATTAGGGGCGGAGCTACACCCCGGACAACCAGGGCAACGGCCCGGGGCGCAGCAACTTTTTTAGCCATGTACCTATATGAAATTTGGATTTTTCCTTAGCTACGTATCCCAGTACTCACCATGTGCACAACACGACCGGTGGAAACAAACGACTGGGTATTCGCATCGAGCGGCCAGGGAAATGCTCGATCCCTTTCTCTCTGCCCGGATAGGTCTCCTCAACTGATGCGGCTGGACGCGCGCACCGCCTCGTGCCCACCCCATTCCATCGTCTCCGGCCGGCTGGCTTGCCGCTCGGGTCTGCATGCTCCACGGACACGCTGGAAGCCTGGAAACCATCTTTCTCTGTGGCAGCATTGCCCCTCCCCCTAGGATGCTCGTCGTTGGCCCGCCCTCCCGCGGTTGTGCCCTCCTCTATAGGAGCTAGCTAATTTAGGTTAATCTCTTATTTGATTTATTATGTCACTGTCTGGTTCATGTTGTTCTGTCCCTTTCGTGTTTTAGGAATAGAAGATTTAGAGATTTAGACATAAAGTAAGAAAACATGGAGTTCAACTTTTTTTCATCTCATTTGTACTTTTTGGATCATTACCAATTGAGTTGAAATTAAATCCTTGCAATCGTACCAAAATTTTAGGCTATTACATGCGGCTTTCTTAGGGTTTTTTTTTTCGTTTAGTTCTGGCCTCATACATTTTCTCACACGGCAGGCATAGAAAGTGGCCACAAACTAAATGTACTGTGCAATGACTGTGGCACACATGACTAAGTTTGAGGCCACCACCTAGCCTTCCATTGTTCCTTAATTTGTTGAATCATTGGCCAACGCAAATGAGGCCTCATACATTTGGTCACATGGCAGGCAGAGGGACTGTCCCCAAACTAAGTCTAGTGTGCAGCGGATATGGCACACACGACTAAGTTTGAATGCAACATCTTGCCTTCCATTGTGCCTTTGTTGAATCATTGGCCAATGCACTAGACAAACCAAAATGAGGCCTCATATGTAGGATCACACGGCAGGCAAGGCACTGTCCGTAAACTAAGTCTAGTGTGCAAGTAATATGGCACACATGACTAAATTTGAGGATAGCACCCTGCCTTACATTGTGCCATAATTGAATCATTGGCCAATGCAGAACTGAAGAAGCAGAAACATGCAAAGCAGGGTATCAGAGGCCTCATACAATGATGACATATGGAGGAGATGTTTGACCAGAAAAAATGGCATGCTCATGTTAAGTCATGCCATAGGTTCTGATCAACCATCTCCTCATATTATGATCCCAGGTTATAATCATTGGCATAGTTCAATCAAGAAACAGTACAAGTAGCAGTTCAAATTGAGTACATTACGAGTGGTACTTAGGGTACATTACAAATTCTACTTATGCCACATTACAAATTCTCCTATAGTACATCTAGAACACATTCATCACTCGTCACAAGTGCTGGGCGCGGAGTTGATGAAGGAGGATTTATGCGCAACGTTGAGTGGAATCCCAAGAGGAAGGTATGATGAGCACAGCAGGAAGTTTTCCCTCAGTAAGAAACCAAGGTTTATCGACCAGTAGGAGAAAAACGTTCTCTCCCGAGGTGTTGCGAACCCGCTCGTGGCAGGGCGCACTGCCGGCATCAGCAGCAACGTGGAGACCTGCACACAAACAACCAAGTACTTTGTCCCCAACTTTCAGCGAGGTTGTCAAGCTCACTGGTTTTGCTGAAAACAAAGGATTAAACGAACAGTGTGGAAAAAGAATTGTTTGCAGAGAACAGAACAGAGAAATGTTGTAGAAGATTGCAATTAAAAGAAGAAGGACCGGGGTCCACAGTTCACTAGAGGCGCCTCCTCAATAAAATAAATATGCTGGGTAAAAAAATTACAGACGGGCAATTGACAAACAGAGATTCTACGCTAATGGTTGATGCAGAATACATGCTATGAAAGTATGCGGGCATTACAACGATATACATAGACCGTAATCCAACTGCATCTATGACTAATAATCCACCTTCAGGATTGCATCCGCGACACCCTCCAGTATTAAGTTGCAAGCAACGGACTATCGCTATAAGCAATGTGTGTAAAGTAAACGATGAAACTACCCTTGAATAAAACACCGATGTTTTGTCCCTAGTAGCAACAACACATCTACAACCGTAAAGAACAAGGTCACTTCCCATGGTTAAATAGATGCATGACCCCACTATCGAGCATAAATACTCCCTCTTGGAGTAGCTAGCATCTACTTGGCCAGATCAACTACTAGAAACGGAGAGCATGCAAGATCATAATAACATAATACATAATCTCAACCAAAGAAATCTCTCTCTATAAATCGGATCCACATGAAACCAACATGTATCAATTACAAATAGATGATCTTGATCATGTTAGGCAGCTCACAAGATCTATACATGAAGCACAACAAGGAGAGGACATCCATCTAGCTACTGCTATGGACCCATGGTCCCGTGGAGGACTACTCACGCATCACCTCGGATGAATACATGGCGATGTAGAGGCCTCCGGCGGTGATTTCCCTCTCCGGCAGGGTGCTGGGATGGACTGTAGAACCCTCCCGAACTAGGGTTTCAGTTGACGGCGGCGTCGGAACTTTTCGTGGATGGAGGCTCAGGTCCCTGGGGTTTTCCCGATACCAGGAATAAATAGGCAGAAGGGCGGATCAAACGAGGCGACGAGGCGCCAGTACATGGGCCAGGCGCAGCCAAGGGTGGGGCTGCGCCTGCCCTATGTACTGCCACGTGGCAGCTCTCCTGCACGTGTCCTTCTGGCTCCGTCTTCGTCCCGAAAAAATAAGACTCTGGGCTTTTTTTTTCGTCCAATTCCGAGAAACTTTTATGTACAACTTTTCTGAAACACAAAAACAGCAGAAAATAGGAACTGACACTGCGGCACTGGGTTAATAGGTTAGTCCCAGAAAATGCTAAAAAGTGTGGAAAAATGCACATAAAACATATAAGAATTGTAACAAAACAAGCATGGAGCGTCAAAAATTATAGATACGTTTGGGACGTATCAACAAGTAACCTTGATCCTCTTTCGTTTATCCTTGATTGCACAGTTCACTTGAAGCAGATCATATATGTCATACTCTAGCTTTCTCTTCTCAACCTCCAAAGCCTTTTTTCTGCCTCCCATTCCTGTTTCTTAGCCCTCATCACTTGTGCTTGTGTTCTCTACAGATTCTTGAGCATAGCAACTTCGTTCTTCAAGTCCACGCACTCCTCTTGCGTCTGAACAAACTAGCACGACTCAGCTTAATCTTTCGCACAACAATCACAACATGCGAAACTCGAACACAAAAAAACCTTCCCCTCTATGCATGCACAGTACAATCTGGCAGTTTCACCAATCCAAAGCCAGGTCTATGAAGGATCTACCTCGATTGGAGATTAGAGTAAAAGATCTAAGAAAATCGAGACCGTGAACGGCAAGAACTGTACAAGAACAGCAAGCAATAGCGAGGAACACCTTGCAAATATCAATCCGAACCCTATCCTAATGGAAACCCTAGAAGATCTAATGTGCATGTCGTCGCAAATGCCCGATAATGGCATGTTCTGGCACAACGAGTACATAGGTGAGAAGGAGAGGTCGTTACCGCCATTGTTCTAGCCGAGGACGAGCTCGAGGTCGCGGGTGATACGTCCCAAACGTATCTATAATTTCTTATGTTCCATGCTACTTTTATGATGATACTCACATGTTTTATACACATTAGATGTCATATTTATGCATTTTCCGGCACTAACCTATTGACGAGATGCCGAAGAGCTGATGTCTACGGGAGCTTCTATTCTTGTAGACAGTGTTGGGCCTCCAAGAGCAGAGGTTTGTAGAACAGCAGCAAGTTTCCCTTAAGTGGATACCCAAGGTTTATCGAACTCAGGGAGGAAGAGGTCAAAGATATCCCTCTCATGCAACCCTGCAACCACAAAGCAAGAAGTCTCTTGTGTCCCCAACACACCTAATAGGTGCACTAGTTCGGCGAAGAGATAGTGAAATACAGGTGGTATGAATAAGTAGTAGCAACGGCAATCACACCAGAAAAGTGCTTTGCCCAGGACGAGTAAACAAGCGAGTAGTAATGTAGCGATAGTAACGCAGCGGTAGTAACTCAGCAGTATTTAGGAACAAGGCCTAGGGATTAGACTTTCACTAGTGGACACTCTCAACATTGATCACATAACAGAATAGATAAATGCATACTCTACACTTGTTGGATGATGAACACATTGCGTAGGATTACACGAACCCTCAATGCCGGAGTTAACAAGCTCCACAATAATGCTCATGTTTAAGTAACCTTTAGTGTAAGATAGATCAACGAGACTAAACCAAGTACTAGCATAGCATGCACCACTGTCACCTTCATGCATATGTAGGAGGAATAGATCACATCAATATTATCATAGCAATAGTTAACTTCGTAATCTACAAGAGATCATGATCATAGCATAAACCAAGTACTAACACGGTGCACGCATCGTCACCTTTGCACACATGCGGGAGGAATAAAACTACTTTAATAACACATCACTAGAGTAGCACATAGATAAATTGTGATACAAACACATTGCAATCTTAAAGAGATATAAATAAGCACCTCACTATGCCTTTCAACATTGAGTAAGTATTCCGTGAAATATGGCCTAAGAGACCCACACGGTGCACACACTCGTCACCTTTACACACGTGGGACAAGGAGTCTCCGGAGATCACATAAGTAAAACTCACTTGACTAGCATAATGACATCTAGATTACAAGCATCATCATATGAATCTCAATCATGTAAGGCAGCTCATGAGATTATTGTATTGAAACACATAGGAGAGAGATGAACCACATAGCTACCGGTACAGCCCCGAGCCTCGATGGAGAACTACTCCCTCCTCATGGGAGCAGCAGCGGTGATGAAGATGGCGGTGGAGATGGCAGCGGTGTCGATGGAGAAGCCTTCCGGGGCACTTCCCCGCTCCGGCAGGGTGCCGGAACAGAGACTCCTGTCCCCCGGATCTTGGCTTCGCGATGGCGGCGGCTCCGGAAGGTTTTCCGTATCGTGGTTCTTCGCCTCGGGGTTTTCGGTCCGGGGGCTTTATATAGGCGAAGAGGCGGCGCAGGAGGGCTGACGGGGGCCGGACTATAGGGCGGCGCGGCCCCCTCGGCCGCGCCAGCCTGTAGTTTGGTGGGCCTGTGGCCCCCCTCGACTTCTCTCGGTGTGTTCCGGATGCTTCCGGGGATTCTAAGATCTTTGGCGTTGATTTCGTCCGATTCGAGAATATTTCGTTACTAGGATTTCTGAAACCAAAAACAGCGAGAAAACGAGAACCGGCACTTCGGCATCTTGTTAATAGGTTAGTTTCCAGAAAATGCACGAATATGACATAAAGTGTGCATATAACATGTAGATAACATCAATAATGTGGCATGGAACACAAGAAATTATCGATACGTTGGAGACGTATCAGCATCCCCAAGCTTAGTTCTGCTCGTCCCGAGCAGGTAAAACGATAACAAAGATAATTTCTGGAGTGACATGCCATCATAAACTTGATCATACTATTTGTAAAGCATATGTAGTGAATGCAGCGATCAAAACAATGTATATGACATGGGTAAACAACTGAATCATAAAGCAAAGACTTTTCATGAATAGCATTACAAGACAAGCATCAATAAGTCTTGCATAAGAGTTAACTCATAAAGTAATAATTCAAAGTAAAGGTATTGAAGCAACACAAAGGAAGATGAAGTTTCAGTGGTTGCTTTCAACTTATAACATGCATATCTCATGGATAATTGTCAATGCAAAGCAATATAACAAATGCAATATGCAAATATGTAAGAATCAATGCACAGTTCACACAAGTGTTTGCTTCTTGAGATGGAGAGAAATAGGTGAACTGACTCAACATAAAAGTAAAAAGAATGGTCCTACAAAGAGGAAAGCATCGATTGCTATATTTGTGCTAGAGCTTTGATTTTGAAAACATAAAGAGAGCATAAAAATAAAGTTTTGAGAGGTGTATGTTGTTGTCAACGAATGGTAGCGGGTACTCTAACCCCCTTGCCGAGACAAACCTTCAAAGAGCGGCTCCCATTTTATTTTATTTTTGGATGGCACTCCTTCCAACCTTTCTTTCACAAACCATGGCTAACCGAATCCTCGGGTGCCTGCCAACAATCTCATACCATGAAGGAGTGCCTTTTTATTTTAGTTTTATTATGATGACACTCCTCCCAACCTTTGCTTACACAAGCCATGGCTAACCGAATCCTTCGGGTGCCGTCCAACAATCACATACCATGTAGGAGTGTCTATTTTTGTTAATTAATTTGGGACTGGGAATCCCATTGCCAGCTCTTTTTGCAAAATTATTGGATAAGCGGATGAAGCCACTAGTCCATTGGTGAAAGTTGCCCAACAAGATTGAAAGATAAACACCACATACTTCCTCATGAGCTATAAAACATTGACACAAATCAGAGGTAATAAATTTTGAATTGTTTAAAGGTAGCACTCAAGCAATTTACTTTGGAATGGCAGGAAATACCATGTAGTAGGTAGGTATGGTGGACACAAATGGCATAGTGTTGTTTGGCTCAAGGATTTGGATGCATGAGAAGTATTCCCTCTCGATACAAGGTTTAGGCTAGCAAGGTTGTTTGAAGCAAACATAAGGATGAACTAGTACAGCAAAACTCACATAAAAGACATATTACAAGCATTATAAGACTATACATCGTCTTCCTTGTTGTTCAAACACCTTACTAGAAATTATCTAGACCTTAGAGAGACCAAATATGCAAACCAAATTTTAGCATGCTCTATGTATTCTTCACTAATAGGTGCAAAGTATATGATGCAAGAGCTTAAACATGAGCACAACAATTGCCAAGTATCACATTACCCAAGACATTATAGCAATTACTACATGTATCATTTTCCAATTCCAACCATATAACAATTTAACGAAGAGGAAACTTCGCCATGAATATTATGAGCTAAGAACACATGTGTTCATATGAACCAGCGGAGCGTGTCTCTCTCCCACACAAGCATGATGTAATCCAATTTATTCAAACAAAAACAAAAACAAAAACAAAAGCACACAGACGCTCCAAGTAAAGTACATAAGATGTGGCCGAATAAAAATATAGTTTCAAGAGAAGGAACCTGATAATTTGTCGATGAAGAAGGGGATGCCTTGGGCATCCCCAAGCTTAGACGCTTGAGTCTTCTTAGAATATGCAGGGGTGAACCACCGGGGCATCCCCAAGCTTAGAGTTTTCACTATCCTTGATCATAGTATATCATCCTCCTCTCTTGACCCTTGAAAACTTCCTCCACACCAAACTTTAAGCAAACTCATTAGAGGGTTAGTGCATAATCAAAAACTCACATGTTCAGAGGTGACACAATCATTCTTAACACTTCTGGACATTGCTCAAAGTTACTGGAAGGTAATGGAACAAAGAAATTCATCCAACATAGCAAAAGAGGCAATGCGAAATAAAAGGCAGAATCTGTCAAAACAGAACAGTCCGTAAAGATGGATTTTATTAGGCCACCAGACTTGCTCAAATGAAAATGCTCAAATTGAATGAAAGTTGCGTACATATCTGAGGATAACTCACGTAAATTGGCATAATTTTCTGAGTTACCTACAGAGAATTAGACCCAGATTCGTGACAGCAAAGAAATCTGTTTCTGCGCAGTAATCCAAATCTAGTACTTACTTTACTATCAAAGACTTTTCTTGGCACAACAAAACATAAAAATAAGATAAGGAGAGGTTGCTACAGTAGTAAACAACTTCCAAGACACAAATATAAAACAAAGTACTGTAGCAAAATAACACATGGGTTATCTCCCAAGAAGTTCTTTCTTTTTAGCCATTAAGATGGGCTCAAGCAGTTTTAATGATGCACTCGCAAGAAATAGTAGTTGAAGCAAAAGAGAGCATCAAGAAGCAAATCCAAAACATATTTAAGTCTAACATGCTTCCTATGCATAGGAATCTTGTAAATAAACAAGTTCATGAAGAGCAAAGTGACAAGCATAGGAAGATAAAACAAGTGTAGCTTCAAAAATTTCAGCACATAGAGAGGCATTTTAGTAACATGAAAATTTCTACAACCATATTTTCCTCTCTCATAATAACTTTCAGTAGCATCATGAGCAAACTCAACAATATAACTATCACATAAAGCATTCTTATCATGAGTCTCATGCATAAAATTATTACTCTCCACATAAGCATAATCAATTTTATTAGTTGTAGTGGGAGCAAATTCAACAAAGTAGCTATCATTATTATTCTCATCAAGTGTAGGAGGCATAGTATAATCACAATAAAATTTACTCTCCATAGTAGGTTGTACCAAAAGACCACTATTATAATCATCACAAATAGGAGGCAAAGTATCATCAAAGAAAATTTTCTCCTCAATGCTTGGGGGACTAAAAAGATTGTGAAAACCAGCTTCCCCAAGCTTAGAACTTTCTATATCATTGTCAACAATGGTGTTCAAAGCGTTCATACTAATATTACTACCAGCATGAAAATAAGATTTCATAGGTTTTTTAATTTTCGCATCAAACAATCCATGTTTTAAATCAGGAAATAGAATAAGAAGCTCACTCTTGTACATTATGCCAAACTAGTGTAAACAAGAAACAAAAAGATGCAATTGCAGGATCTAAAGGAAATAGCTTCGAGCACACACACAACGGCGCCGAGAAAAATACTTTACCCGAGACCGTAGTATGAGAGCCTTTTACCTTTCCTCCCCGAGCAACGGCGCCAGGAAAAGTGCTTGATGTCTACGGGAGCTTCTATTCTTGTAGACAGTGTTGGGCCTCCAAGAGCGAGAGGTTTGTAGAACAGCAGACAAGTTTCCCTTAAGTGGATACCCAAGGTTTATCGAACTCGGTGGAGGAAGAGGTCAAAGATATCCCTCTCATGCAACCACCGCAACCACAAAGCAAGAAGTCACTTGTGTCCCCAACACACCTAATAGGTGCACTAGTTCGGCGAAGAGATAGTGAAATACAGGTGGTATGAATAAGTAGTAGCAACAGCAATCACACCAGAAAAGTGCTTTGCCCAGGACAGTAAACAAGCAGTAGTAATGTAGCAGTAGTAACGCAGCAGTAGTAACTCAGCAGTATTTAGGAACAAGGCCTAGGGATTAGACTTTCACTAGTGGACACTCTCAACATTGATCACATAACAGAATAGATAAATGCATACTCTACACTTGTTGGATGATGAACACATTGCGTAGGATTACACGAACCCTCAATGCCGGAGTTAACAAGCTCCACAATAATGCTCATGTTTAAGTAACCTTTAGTGTAAGATAGATCAACAGACTAAACCAAGTACTAGCATAGCATGCACACTCGTCACCTTCATGCATATGTAGGAGGAATAGATCACATCAATATTATCATAGCAATAGTTAACTTCGTAATCTACAAGAGATCATGATCATAGCATAAACCAAGTACTAACACGGTGCACGCACTGTCACCTTTGCACACATGCAGGAGGAAGAAAACTACTTTAATAACACATCACTAGAGTAGCACATAGATAAATTGTGATACAAACACATTGCAATCTTAAAGAGATATAAATAAGCACCTCACTATGCCTTTCAACATTGAGTAAGTATTCTGTGAAATATGGCCTAAGAGACCCACACGGTGCACACACTCGTCACCTTTACACACGTGGGACAAGGAGTCTCCGGAGATCACATAAGTAAAACTCACTTGACTAGCATAATGACATCTAGATTACAAGCATCATCATATGAATCTCAATCATGTAAGGCAGCTCATGAGATTATTGTATTGAAACACATAGGAGAGAGATGAACCACATAGCTACCGGTACAGCCCCGAGCCTCGATGGAGAACTACTCCCTCCTCATGGGAGCAGCAGCGGTGATGAAGATGGCGGTGGAGATGGCAGCGGTGTCGATGGAGAAGCCTTCCGGGGCACTTCCCCGCTCCGGCAGGGTGCCGGAACAGAGACTCCTGTCCCCGGATCTTGGCTTCGCGATGGCGGCGGCTCTGGAAGGTTTTCCGTATCGTGGTTCTTCGCCTCGGGTTTTCGATCCGGGGGCTTTATATAGGCGAAGAGGCGGCGCAGGAGGGCTGACGGGGGCCGGACTATAGGGCGGCGCGGCCCCCTCTCGGCCGCGCCGGCCTGTGGTTTGGTGGGCCTGTGGCCCCCCTCGACTTCTACGGTGTGTTCGGATGCTTCCGGGGATTCTAAGATCTTTGGCGTTGATTTCGTCCGATTCCGAGAATATTTCGTTACTAGGATTTCGAAACCAAAAACAGCAGAAAACGAACCGGCACTTCGGCATCTTGTTAATAGGTTAGTTTCCAGAAAATGCACGAATATGACATAAAGTGTGCATATAACATGTAGATAACATCAATAATGTGGCATGGAACACAAGAAATTATCGATACGTTGGAGACGTATCAAGAGCCAGTTGTTGTTTTCTGCTGTTTTTGGTTTCAGAAATCCTAGTAAGGAAATATTCTCGGAATTGGACGAAATCAACGCCCAGGGTCCTATTTTTGCACGAAGCTTCCAGAAGTCCGAGGAGTAAACGAAGTGGGGCCACGAGGTGACGACACAACAAGGCGGCGCGGCCAGGGCCTTGGCCGCGCCAGCCTGTTGTGTGGGGCCCCCGTGACGCCTCCTGACCTGCCCTTCCGCCTACTTAAAGCCTCCGTCGCGAAACCCCCAGTACCAAGAGCCACGATACGGAAAACCTTACAGAG
Source organism: Lolium rigidum (assembly GCF_022539505.1). Taxonomy (NCBI): domain Eukaryota; kingdom Viridiplantae; phylum Streptophyta; class Magnoliopsida; order Poales; family Poaceae; genus Lolium; species Lolium rigidum. The sequence continues at coordinate 302,750,773 of NC_061510.1, read as the reverse complement.
ACGCCGCCGCCGCCAATCCCATCTCGGGGGATTCGGGGAGATCGCCTCCGGCACCTGCCGGGAGGGGAATCATCTCCCGGAGGTCTCTTCATCGCCATGATCGCCTCCGGATCGATGTGTGAGTAGTTCACCCCTGGACTATGGGTCCATAGCAGTAGCTAGATGGTCGTCTTCTCCCCATTGTGCTATCATGTTAGATCTTTTGAGCTGCCTATCATGATCAAGATCATCTATTTGTAATCCTTCATGTTGTGTTTGTTGGGATCCGATGGATATTGAATACTATGTCAAGTTGATTATCAATCTATCATATATGTTATTTATGTTCTTGCATGCTCTCCGTTGCTAGTAGAGGCTCGGCCAAGTTGATACTTGTGACTCCAAGAGGGAGTATTTATGCTCGATAGTGGGTTCATGCCTCCATTAAATGCGGGACGAGTGACAGAAAGTTCTAAGGTTGTGGATGTGCTTGTTGCCACTAGGGATAAAACATCGATGCTTTGTCTAAGGATATTTGTGTTGATTACATTACGCACCATACTTAATGCAATTGTCCGTTGTTTACAACTTAATACCGGAGGGGTTCGGATGATAACCTCGAAAGTGGACTTTTTAGGCATAGATGCATGCTTGGATAGCGGTCTATGTACTTTGTCGTAATGCCCCGATTAAATCTCATAGTACTCATCATGATATATGTATGTGCATTGTTATGCCTTCTTTATTTGTCAATTGCCCCAACTGTAATTTGTTCACCCAACATCTGCTATCTTATGGGAGAGACACCGCTAGTGATCTGTGGACCCCGGTCCTATTCTTTACATCTGAAATACAAACTGCTGCAATTGTTCTTTACTATTCTTCGCAAATAAACATCATCATCCACACTATACATCTAATCCTTTGTTTACAGCAAGCCGGTGAGATTGACAACCTCGATGTTACGTTGGGACAAAGTTCTGTGATTGTGTTGTGCAGGTTCCACGTTGGCGCCGGAATCACTGGTGTTGCGCCGCACTACACTCTGCCACCAACAACCTTCAACGTGCTTCTGGGCTCCTACTGGTTCGATAACCTTGGCTTCTTACTGAGGGAAAACTTGCTGCTGTGCGCATCACACCTTCCTCTTGGGGTTCCCAACGGACGTGCACTAGTAGGAAAAGCCTCATCAGTGGCGCACGAAAATTTGATTCTGTGGCGCACGGGTGGTGCGCCACAGAAACGTCGCCACAAAAATAAGCTTTCTGTGGCGCACCTGATTGTGCGCCACAAAATAAGGTTTCGTGGCGCACTTGTTCTTACGTGCGCCACGGAAAGGGTGCGCTCACGGAATTGCTTCTTAGTGCGCCCACGGAATTTGCTTGTATTATACACGATTTTGTGCTGCCTGGTATACATATACGGTTTATACACAGCAATACGGATACACAATACGGATACACAGAGTTATATACGAGCAACATTCAGATATAATATAAATATCATGTACATTGCACGAGATATAACATAGACATCATCATCACATTACTTAGAGCCCGATCGAGATACATATATAGTGGCAAGTGTCAAATGTTTTGCATACAACTCTTAATTCATACAAAATTCACAATTTCGAGATACAAAGTAGTCTTCATCCGGTTCCTCCTTTGCTCCGTCATCTCTACCCACCAGGCTCGCTTGCATCGGGGTCCTTCCATCCGGTTCCTACTATGATGAAAATGGAAGAAAGTGAGACCAACAAGTATCCGATGCACAAGAGAAATGGAATAAATGCCTCATACATTGTTGGTCAACACAAATATTAACATTCAGGGACGGTGTAAGTGAGACCAAGTCCGATGCACAAGAGATTGATATTTGTGCTATCTTACCAGAGCTCACTTACGCCGCCCCGAGTGTACGGTGACCAAACATTTTAATCATCGGCATTTTGAAAATGTCAAAGCAAATGGAATGACAAAATGGAATAAGTGCCTCATACATTGTTGGTCAACACAAATATTAACATTTAGAGATGGCGTCGGTGAGACCAAGTCCGATGCACAAGAGATTGATATTTGTGCTATCTTACCGAGCTCACTTACGCCACCCCCAAGTGTACGGTGACCAAACATTTTAATCATCGGCATTTTGAAAATCTCAAAGCAAATGGAATGACAAAATGGAATAAGTGCCTCATACATTGTTGGTCAACACAAATATTAACATTTAGGGATGGGGTAAGAGAGGCCAGGTAGGATGCACAAGAGATTGATATTTGTGCTATCTTACCAGGCTCACTTACGCCACCCCCAAGTGTACGGTGACCAAACATTTTAATCATCGGCATTTTGAAAATCTCAAAGCAAATGGAATGACAAAATAGAATATGTGCCTCATACATTGTTGGTCAACACAAATACTTTGCAGGAAGGGCCCCCTTTCCCCGGTCGGCGTTCAGTCAACGGGTGCTTGACGACACAACAACGCCGATCCGCATCTCCGGCGCGAGAACCACGCCGGTCCTCGCTGTCCGAGTGAACGAGTCCTTGATGCAAAGACCGTGCCGGCCTGCCCGGCATTATGCCGGGCCGTGTTGCCGCGCTTCAAGCCGTGTGTCCAGCGTCACCGCCTTGTTCGCCTTCTTGCCCGGTGAACCAATAGGCTGAACGTTGGAATAAGGAAACCGATGACAGCCGGTCGCAAGATTAAGTTGCGATCGGCCGTCATCGGCTTCCTTATTCCAGCGATTAGTCTATTAGTTCACCGGGCAAGAAGGCGAAGAGCTGCAGGCGCATGATCGACTGCGGCCGAAGCGCGACAACGAGGGTCGGCATGATGCTAGGGAGGCTGGCACCGTCTTGGCATTAAGGACTCGTTCACGTGCCGGACGGCGAGAGAAGAAAAGTGGTGCTGCGCCGGAGAGGCATGTCGGCGTTGTTGTCTCATCAAGGACTCGTTCACGGAACGGCGGCCAGAGAAAGGGGGCTCGTCTACAAAGTATATTGCGGCGTATAGGTGACCAAACATTCTAATCATCGGCACTAAAATGGAAGAAAGGCCAATGCAATTAAGAAGTAGCTAGTATGAACTAAATGGAATGCCTCATACTTTGTTGGTCGAAACAAATATGAACATCCCGGGATGGCGTTAGTGAGGCCGGGTAGGATGCACAAGAGATTGATATTTGTGCCATCACACCAGGCTCACTAGCGACACCCGGAGTGTCTGATTGGCCGAACATTCTAATCATCGGCACTAAAATGGAAGAAAGAGCCAAGTGGTATCAACTAAATGGAATGCCTCATACTTTGTTGGTCGAAACAAATATTAACATCCGGAGATGGAGTAAGTGAGGCCAGGTAGGATGCACAAGATATTGATATTTGTGCCATCACACCAAGCCTCACTTGCTCCACCCGAGTGTACGAGTGATCGACCAACCATCTAATCATCGACAAGTAAATCACTTGGGGTAATGTTAAAATGTTTGTCTCCATATTTGGGAGACATTTTTAATATTGAGTCTAGCTAATGGAAATCAAGAACTAGTCTTGATCTCCAAATGGTGATTAGAGGGAATTTATTCATCTTAAGCAACATTAGGGACAAATGGGATCATGCAAGGGACTTGGGTCATTTGGATCATAAGGCATCAATTAAGGAGGCAACCAGGGACAAAGGGAAACATTTGATGATCCATTATCATAGGCAACAAAGCGGCAACTTTTTCCCCTCTAATCTAGCTAGAGTCCTTAAAAGAAATCCATCATAAGCATGGTCAAATACACATATATAGCATTTGGAGAGCAAACAAGCGGTAGCCATATCACTCAATCCAATAATATAGTAATTTGGATCATAAGGCATCAATTAAGGAGGCAACCAGGGGACAAATTAAGGGAAACATTTGATGATCCGAGTAAGTGCATGACACTTTGAGCTACCCAAGAATAAAGGCCAACGAGTGGATAAACATCCGCTCAACCATTTCTTGCACTAGAGGAAAAGTAACCAACATTGAAACTTGAATAGTCAAGTGACACTACAAGCAGCTCACACACACATGCAAACACATGTGTTGACGGTAACTAAACAGCGAAAGAACACCACCGAGATATTCATGGGTACTTAGGATCGGTAGGGAATTGATAAAGTACGGTGAGGAGCAAGCATACCATCGAAAGCTGTCAATTTGAGAGAAATAACATTGGGGTAATGTTAAAATGTTTGTCTCCATATTTGGGAGACATTTTTAATATTGGAGTCTAGCTAATGGATATCAAGAACTAGTCTTGATCTCCAAATGGTGATTAGAGGGAATTTATTCATCTTAATTAAGCAACATTAGGGACAAATGGGATCATGCAAGGGACTTGGATCATTTGGATCATAAGGCATCAATTAAGGAGGCAACCAGGGGACAAAGGGAAACATTTGATGATCCATTATCATAGGCAACAAATCAGCAATCTTTTTCCCCTCTAATCTAGCTAGAGTCCTTAAAAGAAATTCAAAGCGAGGATCAATTAAGGAGGCAACCGAGGGACAAAATGAAGTAGCTCTCTGTTGGTATTGGTTACCAACGGGAACTCAAGCCACTACTTGATCTTACTAATTCAAAGCAGGACCAATGCGGGACCGGTGCTGATGTTGCCATCATCTACTGCCCCCAAGAACTCTCTCATGCTCTCTCTCACATGCCATGCCAGCTGCTTGCTCCAAAACACAAGCATCACACAGGCGAGCATAGAAAAAATATATAGCTAACGACACGGTAAAACAAAAAGAATGTTTGATTGTTTTTATTCATGATGACCACAACGGCAGCACAACAGCACCCGGATCGAGCACAACATCATCCTCTCTGTAATTTTGTCCGGAGCGGCATCAACATCCGAGAGAACAACAGCAGCACAACAGCATCCGGATCGAGCACAACATCAACACATCCGAGAGCGAGGGGTAGAGGAAGAGGGAGGGGAGGGGAGAGGTGGAGCTCACCGACGCTAGGGGTGGATCGAGGGAGGAGGTTGACGACGACCGGCGGGGTGGAGGAGGAGGGAGGGGAGGGGAGAGGTGGAGCTCACCGACGATAGGGGTGGAGGAGGAGGTTGACGACGACGGCGAGGGGTGGAGGAGGAGGAAGACGCGGCGGCTCCTCCTCCTTGACGCGGCGGCCCCTCCTCCTCCATGCGGCGGCCCCTCCTCCTCCACGCCGCAGCGGCTTGTGCTGCGGGTGGCGGGGATGGGTGGAGCGTGGCGGCATGCGGCCCTCGCGGAGGAAGGAGGCGGCGGCGGCGACGGCCGGTGCGACGACCATGGCGGCGGCGGCGGGGGAGAGGGAGGGGAGGTGAGCGTGCGGGCGTGGGGAGGGGAGGGGAGGGGAGGGGTACGGGGATGATATAACTTACCCTAATTCTGTGGCGCACCAGCACAAGTGCGCCACAGAAATAACTACTTCTGTGGCGCACCAGAGCCAGTGCGCCACAGAAATAACTACTTCTGTGGCGCACCAGAGCCAGTGCGCCACAGAAATAGTTATTTCTGTGGCGCAGAAAGCATTGTGCGCCACAGAAATACCTACCCTAATAATTCGTGGTGGCAGAATGTGGGCCCCACATAATTTCTGTGGCGCACTGTTCAGCCATGCGCCACAAAAATAAGCTATTTTTGTGGCGCACACTTCCTGGTGCGCCACAAAATAAGTTTCTGTGGCGCATTCAAAACGGAACTAAGCTTTGCCTATAAGGGTTTTCCTACTAGTGGTGTCATCTACGCGCAGCGGGCGAACTCAAGATGCCGATGAAGACTGCGGAGCAGGTTGCGGCCGATATCGCGGTGCTGCTCGCTGACGTCTCCTCCTCCGGTACCGATGCTCCTCCGTGCGGCGGTCCAGTGGATTGGTCGGCGGGAGGGGAACCGCCGGGTGATTTGACAGTTTGGGGGAGGTGAGAGTGTGGTCGCGAGTGAGAGGAAGGAGAGGGGAGCAGTGAGGCTAATTATGACGCGTGTTCCCGAAGGGACACGACGTTTCCGCCTCCCTTCCCCACGCGTGCAACCTTCTGGCCGCAACAGGCCTACCCCCGGAGAAACTGCCATTCCGGACGTTCCTCCAGGACATGCAAGAACGAGGTGGCCTGCAGGCAACCAAACGGGCGGAAATTTGTTAGGCCGATGCGAGCCAAGTTCCATCCAGGCTACAAAACACGCCCTGTATGTTTCCTCTGCTGCTTTACGTATCCTCGTGTCTAAGGGGAGAAAAAAAGTTGCATACACTGACACTTAGATATGCTGTAAATATAATATCTACACTATGAAGATAGCAACTTATCCAGTCATCTAGATAAGCAACTTTTCTTGTTCGCTGGGCGTAATCTGTGGGACCTTCGTTTCCATCACATGAAGATAAGCAACTTTTCCAGTCATCTAGATCAGCCGCTTGACAAGGAAGTGAACCAAATTTAGTTAGCCTCCTAAGTCGGCTTTACATATGTCATCTTCTTATCGCTTTGATAGGGTGAATGCAACCGGTGGAAATAACAAACGATGAGGGAAAACACACATAAACTACTATAAAGTATAAATTACTATCTCGATCACTTCCAAATTAGTTGACGTGGTTTTTTCCTAAAATAAGCGGGGCACCATTTTTCTTGTTGAATGTTTCTTCAGATGAACCTCATTCTGTACTAGCTCTCATAATGCTCTAGCCAGATGTACGTGTTGGAACTTGGAAGCATGCACGTACGGGGTGGAAAGATCAACAGTGCGGTGCAACACATGACCAGCATGCTGCGACCCAGAACAGATCAACATGGACGTAGACGCAGAGGCATGCAGACCACACGTCGAAACGTCTTCTATCTGTGCTTGATGTACAGCAAGAATATGAGCTGCATGCCGACACCGGCAATGTGTGGCACCGGGACAGCAAAACAGACCCGAAAGAAATGATCAAATCGTCATCTGATCTCATCGATTGGAGCAGCAGCGTCGTGTAGGCTACGGAGCGGATTGCGTCTCTCGCTTATCCTCAAGGTCACCGGTGAGAAACATCCGCCCCAGCCGGCAGCCGCAGATGGTTGGGGTGCATCCGCCGCGTCGCAGCGACGCTTCCGCGCGCCATTCGCAGGCCATAACTTGTCGTCGTTGCCGATCGTGTTTTTGAATATATACAGTTCGCTGACAAGAGAATCGACGAAACACTAACTCCATCGTTTTCAAGCAAGAAACATGTTGCGCACGAGTAGGTCATCACAAGAACATTTGGGCAAAGACAGTTCTCTTGCAATATTTCAACAGACGCATGAGTATGCGCCGTTGCTCGGAGTGGAAAATAGAACCAGTTCACTAGTCTAATCTAAATCACTACGGGAACCAGTCAAGGTGCCGATGGTCAGATCTTGGGCCAACGGCAAAATATCGGGGCCGTCGACACATGACTCGTTCCGGCCAGGCCAGCAGGTCAGCCGTCGGCACAGGTAAACCGTCGGCACATGAAGGTCTGTGCCGATGGCAACCGTCGGCACAGTTTCGACCGTCGGCACAGCCTCTCCGTCGTGACGGCGAGCTAACAGCGTCAGGGCTGTACCGACAGCAAATATTTCAGCCCTGTGCCGACGGCAAAGCCGTCGGCATAACTATTTTTCATTTTACCACATTAATCTTCAAAAAATTATAACTAAATCATTATAATTCAGAAAAATATAAATAATATATCAAAAATTTCAGAAAAATAAGTTCTATCTTGGAAAAATATCGAACTTGGAATATTTATAATATCTCAAAGAACCTTCTAAAACATGAGCTATCATATCCGATGTTTTATGACTTTCACACAGAACAACCAATGTTATGGATAGAATCGCGGCATAGTTTGTGATAATGTACCCATATTGTGCACACATGTGCATCTTTGTATTTCTTACGATGTTGCAGGAGGAAGTTTTCCATTTCATCCCACGAAAAAACCATTTTCCATTTTTGAGGTGTCGAAAACGGGGTGTTTTGTGAACCAACCACCAAATTAAAGTTTCACATTGCTATCTACACATTTTTCAAAAATACTAGACCGCATAAGATGGACAATTTATTAACCGGTGTATCTGGAACCTTTCCGTCCATCCCTCATGAAAAAGAAAAATTCCTGCCGTATCGATAGGAGGCCGACAAGATTTGAACTACAGGTACATGATATAATGCTCAAGATTTTTGTAAAATAATTTTTAGATTCACAACATGCAATTTGATCAGAGATCCAGTGCAAGTTTGGCGAGCCCCAGCCCCGGGCAAAGGATCTTCATGCTCGCGGTTTTGAATATAGTTTGAAACGGGCATAAAAATTTCGAAAATGATCCAAACAATGTGAAACCTTCGCGTGGTGTAATATTATGTGTCATAGTTGCAAGGAAAAATATTAAAGTTGGAAAATTGCAAACATCACAAAAAATCCTTTACAAAATGAGCTATCATGTTCGAGGTTTCATGACATTTAGGTCAAACGACCAATGTTATGGATAGAATCGCGGCATAGTTTGTGATAATATGCCAATATTGTGCACACATGTGCATATTGGGATATCTTACGGTATTGCAGAAGGAAGTTTTCCATTTCATCGCACGAAAAAACCATTTTCCATTTTTGAGGTGCCTAAAATGGGGTGTTTTGTGAAGCAACCACCAAATTAAAGATTCACATTGGTACCAACACATTTTTCAAAAATACTAGACCAACTAAGATGGAAAATTTCACAACCGATGTATCTGGAACCTTTACATCCACCCCTCATGAAAAAGACAAATTCCTGCCGAATCGGTAGGAGGCCGACCAGATTTGAACTACAGGTACATGATATATTGCTCAAGATTTTTTGTAAAAATTATTTTCAGATTCACAACATGCTATTTCATCAGAGATCCAGTGCAAGTTTAGCGACCCTCAGCCCCGGGCAAATGATCTTCATGCCCGCCGTTTTGAATATAGTTTGAAACGGGCACAAAAAATTCGAAAATGATCCAAACTATGTGAAACCTTCGCGTGGTTTCATATTATGTTTCATAGTTACAAGGAAAAATATTAAAGTTGGAAAATTATGAACATCACAAAAAATCCTTCACAAAATGAGCTATCATGTACGAGGTTTCATGACATTTAGGTCAAACGACCAATGTTATGGATAGAATCGCGGCATAGTTTGTGATAATGTGCCCATATTGTGCACATATGTGCATATTGGAATGTCTTACGATATTGCAGGAGGAAGTTTTCCATTTCATTGCACGAAAAAACAATTTTCCATTTTGAGGTGCCGAAAACGGGGTGTTTTGTGAAGCAACCACCAAATTAAAGATTCACATTGGTACTGATACGTCTCCAACGTACCTATAATTTCTGATGTTCCATGCTTGTTTTATGACAATACTTACATGTTTTTCTTGCACTTTATAATGTTTTTATGCATTTTCCGGAACTAACCTATTAACGAGATGCCGATGAGTAAAACTTGTGAGAATAATTATGCTACTGTTATTCATGATAATCCATGCTACTTTGATAAATCTTATGATAATGCTTTGTTTGTGCCTGATGTCGAAATGCATGGTACCAAAGAGTTTTGCTTGGCAAATGTTTATGATAAATCTCTAGATGATGGTCCTATGTTACTTGATAATATTAATTGTACTACTAATGAAAATGGGATTGGAGAGTTCTTGACTTTATCTATGATTCCCATATCTTTTGAGATTGATCAATCATCTTGTTACATTATTGATAAAAGTGGGTTTAAAAGTTTTAATCCTATTAATTCTGAGCTTGATAAAAATTACGCGTTTGTGAATCATGAAAAACATGCTGTATGTGATAGTTATGTTGTTGAGTTTGTTCATAAAGCTACTGAAAATTATTATGAGAGAGGAAAACATGGTTGTAGAAATTTGCATGGTACTAAAACACCTTTCTATATGCTGAAAATTTTGAAGTTACTCTTGTTTTATCTTCTTATGCTTGTCACTTTGTTCTTCATGAATTTATTTGTGTACAAGATTCCTATGCATAGGAAGTGGGTTAGACTTAAATGTGTTTTGAATTTGCTTCTTGATGCTCTCTTTTGCTTCAACTCTTATTTCTTGCGAGTGCATCATTAAAACTGTTGAGCCCATCTTAATGGCTATAAAGAAAGCACTTCTTGGGAGATAACCCATGTTTTTATTTTGCTACTGTTTTGTTGTGTCTTGGAAGTTGTTACTACTGTAGCAACCTCTCCTTATCTTTATTTTATTGCAATGTTGTGCCAAGTAAAGTCTCTAATAGAAGATTGATGCTAGATTTGGATTACTGCGCAAAAACAGATTTCTTGCTGTCACGAATCTGGGTATGATTCTCTCGTAGGTAACTCGGAAAAATTCTGCCAATTTACGTGAGTGATCCTCAGATATGTACGCAACTTTCATTAGTTTTGAGTTTTCTGATTTGAGCAACGGAAGTACCTCTTAAAAATTCGTGTTTACTGGCTGTTCTGTTTTGACAGATTCTGTCTCTATTTTTTGCATTGTCTCTTGTGGACTTTAAGTGAGTCTTTCTAGACGTGGAGAGCTGTAGCTAATGTTTTATTGAGTTCTTGCAATGTGTCACTACAGGGCCAAGGTGGATTAAAGTTTTTTGAGTACTATCCCCTCTAATGAAGTTTATGAGAAGTTTGGTGTGAAGGAAGTTTTCAAGGGTCAAGAGAGGAGGATGATATATGATCAAGAAGAGTGAAAAGTCTAAGCTTGGGGATGCCCCCGTGGTTCATCCCTGCATATTTCAAGAAGACTCAAGTGTCTAAGCTTGGGGATGCCCAAGGCATCCCCTTCTTCATCAACTTATCAGGTTTCTTCTATTGAAACTATATTTTTATTCGGTCACATCTTATGTGCTTTACTTGGAGCGTCTGTGTGTTTTTATTTTTGTTTTTGTTTGAATAAGATCGGATCCTAGCAATCCTTGTGTGGGAGAGAGACACGCTCCGCTTTTTCATATGAACACTTGTGTTCTTCGTTTTACTTTTAATGTTCAATGACAAAAGTTGGAAGCTATTGCATTTATTGCTATTTGGTTGGAAACAGAAAATGCTTCATATTGTCTTGGATAATTTGATACTTGGCAATTGTTTTGAGCTCTCAAGTAGATCATGATTAAGCTCTTGCATCATGTAGTTTAAACCTATTAGTGGAGAACTACCGTAGAGCTTGTTGAAACTGGTTTGCATGATTGGTCTCTCTAAGGTCTAGATATTTTCTGGTAATTGTGTTTGAGCAACAAGGAAGACAGTGTAGAGTTTTATAATGCTTGCAATATGTTCTTATGTAAGTTTTGCTGTACCGGTTCATACTTGTGTTTGCTTCAAACAACCTTTCTAGCCAAAGCCTTGTACTGAGAGGAAATGCTTCTCGTGCATCCAAAACCTTGAGCCAAAACCTATGCCATGAGTGTCCACCATATCTACCTACTATGTGGTATTTTCTGCCATTCCAAGTAAATAGTTCATGTGCTACCTTTAAACAATTCAAAACTTTACTATCTCTTATTTGTGTCAATGTTTTATAGCTCATGAGGAAGTATGTGGTGTTTTATCTTTCAATCTTGTTGGGCAGCTTTCACCAATGGACTAGTGGCTTCATCCGCTTATCCAATAATTTTGCAAAAAGAGTGCGGCGGGGTTCCCAGCCCCAATTAATCAACCTTCATTAATAATTCTCTTCACATGTTTTGCTCTGATTCATCGATAAGCAACTTAATTTTGCAAATAGACACTCCTTCATGGTATGTGAATGTTGGAAGGCACCCGAGGATTCGGTTAGCCATGGCTTGTGTAAGCAAAAGGTTGGGAGGAGTGTCAACCATAAAACTAAAACTAAAATACATGTGTAAACAAAAGAGAAGAGGGATGATCTACCTTGCTGGTAGAGATAACGTCCTTCATGGGAGCCACTCTTTGAAAGTCTGTTTGGCAAGGGGGTTAGAGTGCCCACTACCATTCGTTGACAACAACAAACACCTCTCAAAACTTTACTTTTATGCTCTCTATATGATTTCAAAACTTAAAAAGCTCTAGCACATGATTTAATCCCTGCTTCCCTCTGCGAAGGGCCTTTCTTTTACTTTATGTTGAGTCAGTTTACCTACTTCCTTCCATCTTAGAAGCAAACACTTGTGTCAACTGTGCATTGATTCTTACAAAAGTTGAAAGCAATTGCTGAAACTTAAATCTTCCTCTGTGTTGCTTCAATGCCTTTACTTTGAATTTATTGCTTTATGAGTTAACTCTTATGCGAGACTTTTGATGCTTGTCTTGAAAGTACTATTCATGATTTTTTTTGCTATATGTCTCTATTTGTTAGCAACTATAGAACATTGCCTTGAGTCACTGCATTCATCTCATATGCTTTATAATAGTATGATCAAGGTTATGTAAGTAGCATGTCACTACAGAAATTATTCTTTTTATCATTTACCTACTCGAGGGCGAGCAGGAACTAAGCTTGGGGATGCTTGATACGTCTCCAACGTACCTATAATTTCTGATGTTCCATGCTTGTTTTATGACAATACTTACATGTTTTGCTTGCACTTTATAATGTTTTATGCATTTTCCGGAACTAACCTATTAACGAGATGCCGAAGGGCCAGCTTCTTGTTTTCGTTCTTTTTGGTTCCGAAAAGGCTGTCCGGGCAATATTCTCGGAATTCGACGAAACGAAGACCCAACATCTTATTTTTCCCGGAACCTTCCAGAAAGTCAGAGGGGGACCAGAGGGGTGCCCTGGGGGCCCCACACGTGTGGGCGGCGCGGCCCAAGGGGGGGGGGACCCCCTACTGTGAGGAGACCCCGTGGCCTCTCCGACTCCGACTCTTCGCCTATTTAAGCCGTCCTGACCTAAAACATCGATACCAATTCACGAAACTCCAGAAAGACTCCAGGGGCGCCGCCACCATCGCGAAACTCCGTTTCGGGGACAGAGTCTCTCGTTCCGGCACCCTGCCGGGACGGGGAAGTGCCCCGGAAGCCATCTCCATCAACGCCACCGCCTCCATCATGCTCCGTGAGTAGTTCCCCCATGGACTACGGGTTCTAGCTGTAGCTAGTTGGTATTCTCTCCCCCATGTACTTCAATACAATGATCTCATGAGCTGCCTTACATGATTGAGATTTATCTGATGTAATCGGTGTTGTGTTTGTTGGGATCCGATAGATTGTTACATTATGATTAGTCTATCTATAAAGTTTGTGAAGTTATTGTTGCTGCAATCTTGTTGTGTTTAATGCTTGTCACTAGGGCCCGAGTGGCATGATCTTAGATTTAAGTTCTATACTTATTGCTTAGATTGTATCTACAAGTTGTTTGCACATGTCTATGTCCGGAACCCGAGGCCCTAGAGTGACAGCAACTGGGATAACTGGAGGGGAAGGCGTAGGTATGAGGATCACATGTTTTCACCAGGTGACAAGGGATTAACTTATCAATGCCTACAGGTTGTAGGCTAGGGTTTAGTTGGAAGTAGAGGGCAAGTAGATCTCGAAGGTTTCAGCCGAAAAGTACTCGACGATTATGAAAACGAGGGTTTGAGAGACAGTGATTCGATGCTTTCTTTGTCCCTCGACTCCCCCTTATATAGGAGGTGGAGCCGAGGGATATGTATTGTACAAGTTACAGAGTCCGGGAGGGTTTCCAACTCATCCCGCAAGATTACAAACATCATCTCCTAATACAACTCTAACTTTCCTTAATATCAACTTGGGCTTCCGATTCTTCTTATTCTTCGAGTCGTGGGCCTTCAGTAAACCCCGGGCACTATCTTCGACAGGCCCATTGGGGATGCCTATGTCAGTAGCCCCCGAGATTTTGCTTGAATCGTAGAGTTAGGGAAAATCTCCACTGCTTATATTTACTCGACAACTTTAAACTTCTCTATATTTATTCATATGAATTTCAATATTGTACAGGGATAATGGTAGTTGGGGCTAGTTCATCTGACGGATCAGGTACTAGTTAACTGCTCTAGTGGCAATCCGCAAAAACCTACTTCAAAATCACGTCCCCGGACATGATCTCGGGATACTGGTGTAAACTTCGACAGGTGCCGCTTAAGGTCTTACCATTCTGTTGAGTCCAAGTCATATTTATCAGGTACCTGATACGTCTCCGACGTATCGATAATTTCTTATGTTCCATGCCACATTATTGATGATACCTACATGTTTTATGCACACTTTATGTCATATTCGTGCATTTTCTGGAACTAACCTATTAACAAGATCGTTGAAGAGCCAGTTCTGTCGTTTTCTGCTGTTTTGGTTTCAGAAATCCTAGTAACGAAATATTCTCGGAATTGGACGAAATCAACGCCAGGGTCCTATTTTGCCACGAAGCTTCCAGAAGACCGAAGACGTAACGAAGTGGGGCGACGAGGCGGCGACACGCCAGGGCGGCGCGGCCCACCTCCTGGCCGCGCGGCCCTGTCGTGTGGGCCCCTCGCGCCGCCTCTTGACTTGCCCTTCCGCCTACTTAAAGCCTACGTCGCGAAACCCCCGATACGAGAGCCACGATACGTAAAACCTTCCGCAGACGCCGCCGCCGCCAATCCCATCTCGGGGGATTTCGGAGATCTCTCCCGGCACCCTGCCGGAGAGGGGATTCATCTCCCGAAGGACTCTTCACCGCCATGGTCGCCTCCGGAGTGATGAGTGAGTAGTTCACCCCTGGACTATGGGTCCATAGCGGTAGCTAGATGGTTGTCTTCTCCTCATTGTGCTTCATTGTTGGATCTTGTGAGCTGCCTAACATGATCAAGATCATCTATCCGTAATACTATATGTTGTGTTTGTCGGGATCCGATGGATAGAGAATACTATGTTATGTTAATTATCAAGTTATTACCTATGTGTTGTTTATGATCTTGCATGCTCTCCGTTATTAGTAGAGGCTCCGGCCAAGTTTTTGCTCTTAACTCCAAGAGAGAGTATTTATGCTCGATAGTGGGTTCATGCCTCCATTGATATCCGGGACAGTGATGGAAAGTTCTAAGGTTGTGGATGTGCTTGTTGCCACTAGGGATAAAACATTGATGCTATGTCTAAGGATGTAGTTGTTGATTACATTACGCACCATACTTAATGCAATTGTCTGTTGCTTTGCAACTTAATACTGGAAGGGGTTCGGATGATAACCTGAAGGTGGACTTTTTAGGCATAGATGCATGCTGGATGGCGGTCTATGTACTTTGTCGTAATGCCCAATTAAATCTCAGTGTACTTATCATGACATGTATGTGCATTGTTATGCCCTCTCTATTTGTCAATTGCCCGACTGTAATTTGTTCACCCAACATGCTTTTATCTTATGGGAGAGACACCTCTAGTGAACTGTGGACCCCGGTCCATTCTTTTATACTCGAAATACAAATCTGCTCGCAATACTTGTTCTTTCTTGTTTTCTTGCAAACAATCATCTTCCACACAATACGGTTAATCCTTTGTTACAGCAAGCCGGTGAGATTGACAACCTCACTGTTTCGTTGGGGCAAAGTACTTTGGTTGTGTTGTGCGGGTTCCACGTTGGCGCCGGAATCTCCGGTGTTGCGCCGCACTACATCCCGCCGCCATCAACCTTCAACGTGCTTCTTGGCTCCTCCTGGTTCGATAAACCTTGGTTTCTTTCTGAGGGAAAACTTGCTGCTGTGCGCATCATACCTTCCTCTTGGGGTTCCCAACGAACGTGTGAGTTACACGCCATCAGTACCTAACGCATCCGTTAGGATTTTTCTTCGTATCTGTTGATACGGATAAAAGTAGCAAACTGACGTCAGAGACGGCGCCACGCCACTCAGAACGGATCTGGGGTCTTACCTTCGCAAAGTTTTGCGGCATTCAGAAATTTGTTCGCAACTTTGACGTTCAGAGAATATATTGTCGAGTGCTTATTGAGTCAACGGATGACTTATATTGCTCTCCCGATGGGAGTATATGTAGAGTTACTTATAACTCAAAATATACTCTCTTGTTCTTTTATCTTTTCTTTCTTATAATTCCATCGGGCACGCGAACAGCGTTCCCGATGGGAGTAGCCCCCGAGGCTACAGCCAAGGACTTGTGCTTGGGTGTAGGCTCCACACCTTATGCCGCTATATTTTCTTTTCTCCCAAAATTTTCAAATCTCTCGGGTGCGCGAACAGCGCTCCCGATGGGAGTAGCCCCCGAGGCTATGAGCAAATATTTGTATTTGATCATAGGCTGACACCATTTCTATTTTGTCTTTCTCGAATTTTTCATTTTTCCAAAGTAGCCCCCGAGCATTTGATCAAAAACTTGTGTTTGATCAAAAGCTCTCCAATATCTTTTGCTGTCGCCTTTTTATGAAAATATTAAGTCGAAATTTTTCTTGCTGAAGTGACATCATTGCTGACGATAACCACGACCACTGTTTCTGAAAATCGCGAGATGTTTTCTCTCGCTGTCTTGCGGGCCCAAATTACGCATCATATTGACACGTCGTGCAAGTGGGGGACACACGTTCTCCGCTTTTCCTGGCGCACGCACTGTAACGCCTGTAGGGCGAAATTACTTTTGTACCCCTGTTCCATGTGGACATCATCTACCGCACACTTTTCCATCCAATGGTTCACCGTTTCACCGCACCTCTATTTAAGGTCTTCATCTTCTTCCTCTAGCACTTTCGCTCGCGCCGCTTCCCTGCTCTCCTCTGCAAAAATCCCCTCTTGCGCTCCATAACTCCCTGAGCTCAAACACTCTCACATTGTGTTCCTGCGCCATTGTTGATGCCACCGCGCAGATTGACTAGGCACATCACTCCTGAATCCAAGATGGCTTCCGTAGATCTTGGGAGCGCTGAGTGGGAGAGATCCAAAATCTCGACCCAAGACATCAACCTCCTGAAGAAACTGGGAATCAGCAAGAAGCCAAAAGCGCTGTGCTTCCCCAGCGAAGAGAGCTACCCAACCCCTCCAATGGAGTATCGGGTTAGTTTCGTCGATCATCTCATCCGTGGCCTCTCTGCCCCCATTCACCCCTTTCTTTGGGGGTTGCTTTTCGTTTATGGACTGTAACTTCATCACCTCACACCCAACTCTATCCTCCATATTTCCATTTTCATCACTCTTTGTGAATCCTTTCTCGGCGTCCAGCCCAACTGGGCGTTGTGGAAGCGTATCTTTTTCTGCCGCCGCAATGGCTCTGCCAATGTCGCCTATAACATAGGCGGCGTTGTTATCTCCGTTCGCCGCGATGTCGATTACTTCGATGTCAAATTCCCTGACTCAGTTCAAGGGTGGCGCAAAAAATGGCTATACATTCATGAGGAAAATCATGGATGTGCTGAAGACAACATCCCTCCTTTTGATGGTGCCGAAAAAATCTACCGCCGCCGTTCCTGGGATGCAGAGGCTACCGAGGAAGAAAAAACGGCGACGGAAGCATTGATGACTCGCATCCGCGAGCTGCAAAACACCCGCGGCCAAGAACTATCGGGTATCCAGATCACGGCTTACTTCCTTAGAATCAGAGTGCAGCCTCTGCAGGCTCGCAAAAATGCCCTCACGGAAGTATGCTGGCGACAAGGATGTGGATCGCCTGTCGGTGGATTTACCGGTCAAGGACTTAGAAAAGCTTGTCCGAAAAATTTCCTCCCTCAGCAAAAAAGATCCTGTCCCATCTTCTTGTCGAGTAAAACCATATAGCGCCGCCAATGCGCTCCCCAAGGTAACTTTTTATCGACTCTCTATTTTTGTTTGACATCTTTTGCATAAGTCCTTTAGTGACATCCCTCTTTGCTTTGTACAGAACCATCCAGATATTGTCTCTCTTCCTCCCCTTCCTGAAGGTGGGGAAGTCGAAGAGCGAACCATTATCGATGATGATAACCAAGATGCTCCTGGCGCTGATAGTGAACCCGCAGGTTCTCGAAAATCTGCGGGATCTTCTGAAAAGGAAGCTGAATCCGAGGGTACCACCTCAGCACACTCTCCTCCTCCTCCTGCTGTTTCTCCAAAGAACAAAAGGAAGAGGACTGATGTCGAAGATTCCGGCACTTCCAAAGCCGAAGAAGATGCTCCTTCACGTCGGAAGGCAGCTTTCGATCCATACCTGGAAGCCCTCGTCAGTTCGTAAGTCACCTTTTGTTTCTTATTGTTTTACCACTTGAAAACTTTTGTCTATCTTGCTTCTTATGTTCGCCATTTAATCGTAGTGATGACGAGGAAGAAATGCCAGCTATTGATGCGACTGCTCGAACGAGTACATCGCATACTCTAGTTGTTTCTGAGGTGCGAATTGAAGGAGAAGAATCTTCGCCTCCTCAACAAAACACCGACGCGCCTACTCCTCCTGCAAGCCCTCTTGTCCCTTCGCCAAAAAGGGCGAGGGTTGAATCAATCATACATCCTACCCTACAATTGGGTAGCTCCTCGACCCCTCTTCTGGATGATGAGTCCTTGAATACTTTCTGACGCTGTCGATCTTTTCTCTGTTTACTTCTTTTTATTTTGTGCTATCGCACTTTTGTTCCCTACCGACACTTTCTTTCTCTATCTTTCTTTTAACAGCCTTTGATTAAGGAATTCATCCGCTTCGGTGCCCAATTTGTTGGGTACCGCGACTACGCTAGCAAAGCTGAAGGTAATATCTTGCTGCTTCTCCTTACCCTTGCCTTCTCCCTCCTTTCTTGTCGGTGTTTTTAACTAGTTTTATCTTTCTTGACAGAAAAACTGGCGGAGGCCAATGAGCGTGCCAACACACTTGCTCAAAAATTAGACCAAAGTGAGGAGGCTCGTAAGAAGGCCGAATCAGATGCTAATGAAGCTAGGGCAGAGGCTGACAAGGCCAAGGCCGACGCTGCTGGCGTCGAAGAACTTAAAAACAGGCTTCGCGATGCCGAGACTTCGCTGAGCGAGCATATAACCGCACAATCTGCTCACGAGGACGCGATTATTAAACGCCTGAGGTCGCAAAACCGTCGCTTTGTCAGTAAGTATCTGAGCCATTTTGCATTCTTTGGACTTGCTTTTCTTCACTCGTTTGTTGATTGATACGTCTCCGACGTATCGATAATTTCTTATGTTTCATGCCACATTATTGATGATATCTACATGTTTTATACACATTATATGTCGTATTTATGCATTTTCCGGCACTAACCTATTAACGAGATGCCGAAGAGCCGATTCTTGTTTCTGCTTGTTTTTGGTTTCAGAAATCCTAGTAAGGAAATATTCTCGGAATTGGACGAAATCAACGCCCGGGGTCCTATTTTGCCACGAAGCTTCCGGAAGACCGAGGGAGAGTCGAAGTGGGGCCACGAGGTGACGACACACCGGGCGGCGCGGCCCGAGGCCACGGCCGCGCCGGCCTGTGGTGTGGGCCCCTCGTGACGCCCCTTTACCTGCCCTTCCGCCTACAAATAGCCTTCGTCGCGAAACCCCCGGTACGAGAGCCATGATACGGAAAACCTTCCCGAGACGCCGCCGCCGCCAATCCCATCTCGGGGGATTACGGAGATCACCTCCGGCACCCTGCCGGAGAGGGGATTCATCTCCGGAGGACTCTTAACCGCCATGGTCGCCTCCGGAGTGATGAGTGAGTAGTTCACCCCTGGACTATGGGTCCATAGCAGTAGCTAGATGGTTGTCTTCTCCTCATGTGCTTCATTGTCGGATCTTGTGAGCTGCCTAACATGATCAAGATCATCTATCTGTAATTCTATATGTTGTGTTTGTCGGGATCCGATGGATAGAGAATACTATGTTATGTTGATTATCAATCTATTACCTATGTGTTGTTTATGATCTTGCATGTTCTCCTTTATTAGTAGAGGCTCTGGCCAAGTTTTTGCTCTTAACTCCAAGAGGGAGTATTTATGCTCGATAGTGGGTTCATGCCTCCATTAAATGCAGGACGGTGACGAGAAAGTTCTAAGGTTGTGGATGTGTTGTTGCCACTAGGGATAAAACATTGATGCTATGTCCGAGGATGTAGTTATTGATTACATTACGCACCATACTTAATGCAATTGTCCGTTGTTTTGCAACTTAATACTTGGAAGGGGTTCGGATGATAACCTCGAAGGTGGACTTTTTAGGCATAGATGCATGCTTGGATAGCGGTCTATGTACTTTGTCGTAATGCCCAATTAAATCTCACAATATTCATCATATCATGTATGTGCATTGTTATGCCCTCTTTATTTGTCAATTGCCCGACTGTAATTTGTTCACCCAACATGCTATTTATCTTATGGGAGAGACACTTCTAGTGAACTGTGGACCCCGGTCCATTCTTTACATCTGAAATACAAATCTGCTTGCTATTGTTCTTTACTCGTTTTCTGCACACAATCATCATCCACACTATACATCTAATCCTTTGTTACAGCAAGCCGGTGAGATTGACAACCTCACCGTTTCGTTGGAGCAAAGTACTTTGGTTGTGTTGTGCGGGTTCCACGTTGGCGCCGGAATCTGCGGTGTTGCGCCGCACTACATCCCGCCTCCATCAACCTTCAACGTGCTTCTTGGCTCCTCCTGGTTCGATAAACCTTGGTTTCTTTCTGAGGGAAAACTTGCTGCTGTGCGCATCACACCTTCCTCTTGGAGTTCCCAACGGACGCGTGTTGTACGCGTATCAAGCATATTTTCTGGCGCCGTTGCCGGGGAGATCAAGACTTGCTGCAAGGGGAGTCTCCACAATCCAATCTCTTTACTGTGTTTTTGTCTTGCTTTATTTTATTTACTACTTTGTTTGCTGCATTATATCAAAACACAAAAAAATTAGTTGCTAGTTTTACTTTATTTTATTGTCTTGCACACTATATCAAAAACACAAAAAAATTAGTTACTTATATTTGCTTTACTTATTTCAACATGTTTCCTTTTAATTTTACCGTAAAAGACATACCGGTAGGACGTGGGTCTATAATTGGGAGAAATAATATAGAAGAATTTTTCAATCATGTTAGTACCGTTGAAGATTTTTAAGATAGACACTTGGTAGAACTTGCTCCTACTTATGCAATTGCTGCTGCTGCTGCTTTAGTTCGCATGTTGGAAACTAAATTTGTTAATCTCAATCCTATAATCCAACACATGTTTCTTACACTCGGTGATATGGAAGAAGGGGAAAAGAAAGATTTTGTTTTAGAAACCCTTCTTAGAGAATTTGGTGGTATAGCAAGAGAGGCTAGAAAGGTCTTTATTAAATATAAGATGCTTGGTTCTTATACCAATTTTGTGAGTATCCTTGAAAAGATGGACATGGAGAGAGTAAGGTACACTAATAATATTAATGATGGTGGGGAGATCAAAGCACCAATACCATGTAAGCTCCTAGCGATGAATGAAGCGCTAGAAAATAACTATGCTTGGCTTGTTCCTGAAAATTTGTTTGATGAGAGTAGCAAGCCCAAGAATAATGAAAAGGGAGCCGCTGAAACTTATATATCCAATATACTATGCATGGTTGAGAAAACTCCAAACCCCGCTGAAGATGCATCACCTCTTGGTAATACTTGATATACACTTTCTGCGCCTAGCTGAAAGGCGTTAAAGAAAAACGCTTATGGGAGACAACCCATGTTTTTACTACAGTATTTTTGTTTTATATTTGAGTCTTGGAAGTTGTTTAGTACTGTAGCAACCTCTCCTTATCTTAGTTTTGTGCATTGTTGTGCCAAGTAAAGTATTTGATAGTAAGGTTCATACTAGATTTGGATTGCTGCGCAGTAACAGATTTCTTTGCTGTCACGAATTCCGACATGCCTCTCTGTAGGTAGCTCATAAAATTATGCCAATTTACGTGCGTGATCCTCATATACGTACGCAACTTTCATTTAATTTGGGCATTTTCATTTGAGCAAGTATGGTGCCTCAATAAAATCCATCTTTACGGACTATTCTGTTTTGACAGATTCTGCCTTTTATTTCGCATTGCCTCTTTTGCTATGATGGATGAATTTCTTTGTTCCATTAATGTCCAGTAGCTTTATGAAATGTCCAGAAGTGTTAAGAATGATTGTGTCACCTCTGAACATGTTAATTTTTATTGTACACTAACCCTCTAATGAGTTGTTTCGAGTTTGGTGTGGAGGAAGTTTTCAAGGATCAAGAGAGGGAAATGATGCAATATGATCAAGGAGAGTGAAAGCTCTAAGCTTGGGGATGCCCCGGTGGTTCACCCCTGCATATTCTAAGAAGACTCAAGCGTCTAAGCTTGGGGATGCCCAAGGCATCCCCTTCTTCGTCGACAACATTATCGAGTTCCTCCCTGAAACTATATTTTTATTCCATCACATCTTATGTACTTTGCTTGGAGCGTCGGTTTGTTTTTGTTTTTGTTTTTGTTTGAATAAAATGGATCCTAGCATTCATTGTGTGGGAGAGAGACACGCTCCGCTGTTGCATATGGACAAATATGTCCTTAGGCTTTACTCATAGTATTCATGGCGAAGGATGAATCTTCTTCGTTAAATTGTTATATGGTTGGAATTGGGAAATGCTACATGTAGTAATGCTAAAATGTCTTGAATAATTTGATACTTGGCAATTGTTGTGCTCATGTTTAAGCTCTTGCATCATATACTTTGCACCCATTAATGAAGAAACACCTAGAGCTTGCTAAATTTGGTTTGCATATTTGGTCTCTCTAAAGTCTAGATAATTTCTAGTATTGAGTTTTGAACAACAAGGAAGACGGTGTAGAGTCTTATAATATTTACAATATGTCTTTTATGTGAGTTTTGCTGCACCGGTTCATCCTTGTGTTTGTTTCAAATAACCTTGCTAGCCTAAACCTTGTATCGAGAGGGAATACTTCTCATGCATCCAAAATCCTTGAGCCAACCACTATGCCATTTGTGTCCACCATACCTACCTACTACATGGTATTTCTCCGCCATTCCAAAGTAAATTGCTTGAGTGCTACCTTTAAAATTTCCATTCTTTACCTTTACAATATATAGCCCATGGGACAAATAGCTTAAAAACTATTGTGGTATTGAATATGTACTTATGCACTTTATCTCTTATTAAGTTGCTTGTTGTGCGATAACCATGCTCATGGGGACGCCATCAACTACTCTTTGTTGAATATCATGTGAGTTGCTATGCATGTCCGTCTTGTCTGAAGTAAGAGAGATCTACCACCTTAATGGTTGGAGCATGCATATTGTTAGAGAAGAACATTGGGCCGTTAACTAAAGCCATGAATCATGGTGGAAGTTTCAGTTTTGGACATATATCCTCAATCTCATATGAGAACACTAATTGTTGATACATGCTTATGCATTAAAGAGGAGTCCATTATCTGTTGTCCATGTTGTCCCGGTATGGATGTCTAAGTTGAGAATAATCAAAAGCGAGAAATCCAAAATACGAACTTTCTCCTTAGACCTTTGTACGAGCGGCATGGAGGTACCCCATTGTGACACTTGGTTAAAACATGTGTATTGCGATGATCCGGTAGTCCAAGCTAATTAGGACAAGGTGCGGGCACTATTAGTATACTATGCATGAGGCTTGCAACTTGTAAGATATAATTTACATGATACATATGCTTTATTAGTACCGTTGACAAAATTGTTTCATGTTTTCAAAATAAAAGCTCTAGCACAAATATAGCAATCGATGCTTTCCTCTTTGAAGGACCTTTCTTTTACTTTTATGTTGAGTCGGTTCACCTATTTCTCTCCACCTCAAGAAGCAAACACTTGTGTGAACTGTGCATTGATTCCTACATACTTGCATATTGCACTTGTTATATTACTCTATGTTGACAATTATCCATGAGATATACATGTTATAAGTTGAAAGCAACCGATGAAACTTAATCTTCCTTTGTGTTGCTTCAATACCTTTACTTTGATTTATTGCTTTATGAGTTAACTCTTATGCAAGACTTATTGATGCTTGTCTTTAAGTGCTATTCATGAAAAGTCTTTGCTTTATGATTCATTTGTTTACTCATGTCATTACCATTGTTTTGATTGCTGCATTCATTACATATGTTTACAATAGTATGATCAAGGTTATGATGGCATGTCACTCCAGAAATTATCTTTGTTATCGTTTACCTGCTCGGGACGGCAGAACTAAGCTTGGGGATGCTGATACGTCTCCGACGTATCGATAATTTCTTATGTTCCATGCCACATTATTGATGATATCTACATGTTTTATACACATTATATGTCGTATTTATGCATTTTCCGGCACTAACCTATTAACGAGATGCCGAAGAGCCGATTCTGTCGTTTTCTGCTGTTTTTGGTTTCAGAAATCCTAGTAAGGAAATATTCTCGGAATTGGACGAAATCAACGCCCAGGGTCCTATTTTGCCACGAAGCTTCCAGAAGACCGAGGGAGAGTCGAAGTGGGGCCACGAGGTGGCGACACACCAGGGCGGCGCGGCCCAGGCCCTGGCCGCGCCGGCCTGTGGTGTGGGCCCCTCGTGACGCCCCTTTACCTGCCCTTCCGCCTACAAATAGCCTTCGTCACGAAACCCTCAGTGCCGAGAGCCACGATACGGAAAACCTTCCAGAGATGCCGCCGCCGCCAATCCCATCTCGGGGGATTCTGGAGATCACCTCCGGCACCCTGCCGGAGAGGGGATTCATCTCCGGGAGGACTCTTCACCGCCATGGTCGCCTCCGGAGTGATGAGTGAGTAGTTCACCCCTGGACTATGGGTCCATAGCAGTAGCTAGATGGTTGTCTTCTCCTCATGTGCTTCATTGTCGGATCTTGTGAGCTGCCTAACATGATCAAGATCATCTATCTGTAATTCTATATGTTGTGTTTGTCGGGATCCGATGGATAGAGAATACTATGTTATGTTGATTATCAATCTATTACCTATGTTTTGTTTATGATCTTGCATGCTCTCCGTTATTAGTAGAGGCTCTGGCCAAGTTTTTGCTCTTAACTCCAAGAGGGAGTATTTATGCTCGATAGTGGGTTCATGCCTCCATTAAATGCGGGACGAGTGACGTAAAGTTCTAAGGTTGTGGATGTCTTGTTGCCACTAGGGATAAAACATTAATGCTATGTCCGAGGATGTAGTTATTGATTACATTACGCACCATACTTAATGCAATTGTCTGTTGTTTTGCAACTTAATACTAGAAGGGGTTCGGATGATAACTCTGAAGGTGGACTTTTTAGGCATAGATGCATGCTTGGATAGCGGTCTATGTACTTTGTCGTAATGCCCAATTAAATCTCACAATATTCATCATATCATGTATGTGCATTGTTATGCCCTCTTTATTTGTCAATTGCCCGACTGTAATTTGATCACCCAACATGCTATTTATCTTATGGGAGAGACACCTCTAGTGAACTGTGGACCCCGGTCCATTCTTTACATCTGAAATACAAATCTGCTGCTATTGTTCTTTACTTGTTTTCTGCAAACAATCATCATCCACACTATACATCTAATCCTTTGTTACATCAAGCCGGTGAGATTGACAACCTCATCTGTTTCGTTGGGGCAAAGTACTTTGGTTGTGATGTGCGGGTTCCACGTTGGCGCGGAATCTCCGGTGTTGCGCCGCACTACATCCCGCCGCCATCAACCTTCAACGTGCTTCTTGGCTCCTGCTGGTTCGATAAACCTTGGTTTCTTTCTGAGGGAAAACTTGCTGCTGTGCGCATCACACCTTCCTCTTGGGGTTCCCAACGGACGCGTGCTGTACGCGTATCATTGATCAATAAATTTTTGTCTTGACAGGTAAAACATCTCAAGAATTTGAACTTGAAGATCCCGACAATGATCCTCTTCTTGACGCCCTTTCGTTCCTTGAGTTTCACGGAACATAAGCACGCGAGCGCATTGATCAAGCTAAGGCAGGACTGTCGCGACTCTTCCCCTACTTCTTCCCGAAGAAAGAGGAACCCGCGACTTTTCTTGCTCTTGCCAAGTTCTTTAATCCGCCAGAAGATCTTGGACTGAAGGTGCGCCAAAAAAGTATGAAGGTCGCTGTTGAAAGCACTGTCGCCCTTGTTGCCGACAGCCAGCAAAACATCGACTGGACCAAAGTTGGCGACACACAGGAGATGGAGACCACAAAATGGCGATCACTGATCAGGGCTGCGAAGCCCAACACAAAGAAGATCCTCGCTTATCTTGGATTCGCGCCTACTCCTGCTCCTAGCTCATCCAAGCCGGAGGTCTAGTACAATGCCTTATCTTTTTCTGTTTTTTATTTTCCTATTCCTTCTGAAATTGTCGCCACAGTAGCTTTGGCGGCAAATGCCGTAGTAATTCTTTTGAAGACTCCTTCTGTAATATCTATGTAAATGTCCCGAAGATCAATGGAATTCTGTTTTGCGTGATGATTGATTCTGAAATTTTCTTTTCCAGTTGATATTTGATAACTACTCCGCAAATCCTCATCATGCCGACACTTTTCCTGCGTCCTCCTTCTCGAAGAAAACATTTTTCGCTGATGACCTTGTCGAAGGTTCTTCAAATAAACACTCCTCGCAAGATTTGCAAGAACTTTGCCAACAACTTCAGTCCATGAAAAAGCAGACTCTTGCGATGATGGACAATCTCGCAAAGCATCCGAAAGGGAAAAGATTGCTCTTCAACAAGCTAAGGAAGCCCTAACTGCCAAGGAAGCTGCTATTTCAGAAGCTGAAAAAGCAACTACTCGAGAAAATTTTATGCTTGATTTGATGATTGAGGCTAGTGCAGGTATGTCAGGTATGTTCTTGCAAACCGAGATTCCCGTTTTCTCGCTACTTTCTTTCTCGAGATTCTTATGTTGTCACCAATTTAGGCTCCTTTATCGACGCTGCTGCTGAAGATGAAAGAGTGAGTGCGAGGACAAATCTTCTCGTCAACCTTTCCCTTGACGATGGCTCTTTATTCTGGGCCACTCCCGAGCGGACCCGACAAATTGTTAGGTTTCAAGACCGCGCCTGTCAGGTTCGCGAGTTCCTTGATTTCTGCACCAGGACACTGACTTTGGTTTACAAGACGCTGTTTCCTCGGAACGAGGCACCCGACACTATTCTTGGATTGTTGGAGAAGTTTCCAGATGCTCCTCATATCCATCACTTTGTACAAGCTCAACTATCTGCTGGTGCCAGGTTTGCTATGATGATGATCAAAATCTGCTATCCCAAGTTTGACATGAGCCAAATTGTTACCAAGTGTTTAGCCAAGATGGCGAAGAGGAAGAGGGATGTCAGCAAAATTGATGATTATGTGACCCCTGTGGCAGAAGATATGATGGATGAACTTCTTCGGATGGACTCTGAATTCTTCGAAAGGGGCAGCTATGCTGAACATAGTACTCGCACTGCAAATACTGGACGGATGACCATAGATAATATATTGAGCCGGAATTGATTTTATTTTTCTCTTAACCTTTCGATTTTCTTCAAACATGGCGCCCTGTTTTGTTGCAGACATATACTATATTTTACAGCTTAAAAAGTATTTCTATTTTTCTTCCTCGAGCCCCCGAGTGTTTCGGTGGTAAATCTCTTTATTGTGTATGCGAGGTTGTAAACCAAGGCAACCGAATTTTTATTGAGGATACTGTATTTGCGGGTACAAGCCCCCGAGTATTTTTGTTCTTTTGCTGATTGCTACTCTTTTTATTTGGCGAGGTATTTGATACCAAGGCGAAATATTTCTTGCACATTAGATTTATCTATGTTGTGTATATGCTGTGACTTCGAGGCGTAAGCCCCCGAGTATGTCGACGAAAAGATATGTACCTCATCACTATATTTTATTATATTGCAGCACCGCGAGCCTGCCTCATTAAAAACCTTTCCAGCCCCACTCGGTGCCCGGAAAAGGAAAAGAGTGCATCTGAAAACTCGCGGGCGTTTCAAGACATTGTATTTTTACAAAGGAGGACTATATTTCGACTCTAGGCGTAGAAACGCCTGAGCTGCGCCACGTTCCAGGGGTTTTTCTCGGGAACTCCTGTCTTCTTGTCCTTGATCCTGTACGCTACTCCTTCGATTACTTCTGTGACGACGTAAGGGCCCAGCCATGGTGACTCGAGCTTTTCAGTACTTTGCTGATTGAGCCGTAAGACCAAATCGCCGACCTGGAAAGATCTTGGCCGCAACCGTCGACTGTGGTAATTTTTCAGGTCCTGCTGGTACTTGGTGACTCGTGAGAGCACTTCATCCCGAGCTTCATCGAGTGCATCCACGTCGTCCTCCAAAGCTCTTCTTTAAGTTTCTTCGTCATACTCTGTGACTCTTGGGGAGTCATGCTCTATTTCGATCGGTAGTACTGCCTCAGCTCCATGGACTAAAAAGAACGGAGTTTCTTGTGTCGCCGTATTTGGTGTTGTTCGAATACTCCACAAAACACTTGGCAATTCCTCTGGCCAAGTATGCCGAGCCTTTTCAAGTGGTCCTAGCAGGCGCTTTTTAATACCATTGCAGATGATACCATTGGCTTTCTCGACTTGGCCGTTGGTTTGCGGGTGCCCAACTGACGCAAAGTGCAATTTGATGCCTACTTCTGCGCAGTATGCCTTGAATTCCTTGGACGTAAAGTTACTGCCATTGTCTGTGACGACGCTGTGAGGTACTCCAAACCGAAAAATGATGCTCTTCACGAATTTTATGGCTGACGCTGCATCTGGCGAATTTATCGGCTTTGCTTCTATCCACTTGGTGAATTTATCGACAGCAACCAACATGTACTCGTATCCTCCTGGCGAAGCCTTGTGTAATTTGCCCACCATATCAAGTCCCCATTGGGCAAAGGGCCAAGATAAAGGTATTGACATCAGCTCTGCTGCTGGGGAGTGTGGTTTTGCGGCGAACCTTTGGCACGCGTCGCAGGTTCGCACTATCTCTTTTGCATCCTCGATTGCTGTCAACCAGTAAAATCCAGCCCGAAAAACCTTGGCCGCAATAGCTCGACTGCTCACGTGGTGACCACATATTCCCTCGTGTACATCTTTTAAGAGTATTCTTCCTTCTTCTGGTGTCACGCACCTTTGCATCACTCCCGAGATACTGCGCTTGTATAACTCCCCTTTGACCACTGTGAAAGCTTTGGATCGTCGAATAACTCGCCTTGCTTCAATTGGATCGTCAGGTATTTCTTTCCTTAGAATATACGATATGTACGCTTGCATCCATGGGATTTCTACCATCATTACCAGCTCCTGGTCCTCTTCTTCATCTTGAACTTCTTTGAGAGGCGCCGAAGTTTTCTCCTCCTTCGTCTTCTTCTGCACCTTCTTGGTCTTTGTGGATCTCTCAGCTATCTCTTCCCAAAACACCCCTGGCGGGATTGGGAGACACTGCGACCCGATGTTTGCGAGAATGTCGGCTTCATCATTGCTCAACCTACTGATGTGATTTACTTCGCATCCATTGAACAGCTTCTCGAGCTCGTTGTACACCTCCTTGTATGCCACCATGCTGTCATTGACTGCATCACATTGCTTCATAACTTGCTGAGCTACCAATTGTGAGTCGCCAAAGATTTTTAGTCGAGTCGCGCCGCAGGCTTTCGCCATCTTCATCCCGTGTATAAGGGCTTCATATTCTGCTTCATTATTAGATGCGTTTGGGAACATCATCCGTAGGACGTATTTCAATTTGTCGCCTTCAGGTGATATGAGTATCACCCCTGCACCAGCTCCTTCTACTCTCTTGGATCCATCGAAGTTCATGGTCCAGGTTCTCGACAAATCTGGGGGTCCTGTATTTTGTAACTCCATCCACTCTGCAATGAAGTCTGGCAAAATTTGCGACTTGATTGCCTTTCTTTTTTCATATGTGATGTCCCGAGGGGAAAGTTCTATTCCCCAAAGGGAGACACGCCCTGTAGCTTCTGGGTTGTTCAGTATATTTGATAGAGGTGCTTCATTGACTACTATTATCGGGTGTGCCGAAAAATAATGGCGCAACTTTCTTGCTGTTGTAATTACTCCATATGCTAGCTTCTGGTACTGAGGGTACCGCTGTTTTGAGGGCGATAAAACTTCACTGATGAAGTATACCGGCCTTTGCACTCCATGGAGTTTTCCTTCTTCCTCTCTTTCAACGACTAGCGCCGTGCTAACTACCTGAGGTGTGGCTGCGATGTATAGCAGGAGGGGTTCCTTCTCTTTTGGTGCCACTAAGACTGGTGGTGTCGAAATTGTGCGCTTTAAATTCTCGAAAGCTCGTTCTGCCTCCTCATTCCATTGGAATTTCTCTCCTTGCTTGATTAGAGCGTAAAACGGTAGCGCTTTTTCTCCCAATCTGGCGACGAATCTGCTTAAAGCTGCGACTCGCCTAGTTAGCTGATGTACTTCCTTCAACTTTGTTGGCTTCCTCATTGTTACGATAGCCTGTATTTTTTCGGGATTTGCTTCGATCCCTCTTGCTGAAACAAGAAAACCGAGATGTTCTCCTGCAGGGACGCCAAAGGAACACTTTGTTGGGTTCAATTTGAGACAGAAATTGTCGAGGTTGTCGAAGGTTTCCTTCAGATCTTCAATTAGCGTTGTCCCCTTTTTTGATGTTATGACGACATCGTCGATGTACACTTGTACGTTTTTCCCAATTTGTGTCGCCAAACACTTCTGCATCATCCTCTGTTATGTTGCTCCCACGTTTTTCAAACCAAAGGGCATTGTTCTATAACAAAATACTCCATAAGGTGTGATGAACGCTGTTTTGACCTCATCTTCTTCTTTTAATCTGATCTGGTTATAACCAGAATATGCATCCAGGAAGGAAAGACGTTCGCACCTCCGCCGTGGAGTCGATAATTTGATCGATCCTTGGGAGGGGAAAGTGATCCTTTGGACAATGTTTATTAAGACACGTAAAATCGACGCACATGCGAAGGACTTTAGTGTTTTTCTTCGGCACCAACACTGGATTTGCTACCCATGTGGCCTCTGTATGCAGCTCTTTGATAAAACCAGCTTCTTTAGTTGGTCTATTTCTGATAGCATAGCTTTGCGGTTTGGCTCCGAAAAACGCCGCAAAGGTTGTTTGATTGGTCTCGCTAATGGATCCAAGTTTAGGTGGTGCTCGGCAAGTTTCCTGGGTACTCCTGGCATGTCAGCTGGACACCATGCGAAGATTTTCCAGTGCTCACGGAGGAACTCGACGAGCGCACTTTCCTATGCGAGGTCCATGTTTGCCGCAATGGACGTCGTCTTCTTTGGATCTGTCGGGTGAATCTGCACCTCCTTGGAATCCTTTGCAGTGTTAAAGGTTGCCTCTTTATTAGGCCTCCCTACATCTGGTATCACATCATAATCATTCGTGAGCCTCGACTCCATGTATTCTGCTTGCATCCCAAAAGTTTCTGATAGTCGATGAAAATCCTTGTCACATTTGTCGGCTAGTGCGAAACTTCCTTTGCCTGTAATTGGTCCCTTAGGTCCAGGTAACCTCCACAACAAGTATGTATAATGTGGTACTGCCATAAACCTGGCATATGCTGGCCGTCCCAACAAGGCATGATACTGTGATGGGAAATCCACGACTTCAAACTCCAGCTTCTCTATCCTGTAGTTTTCTCGAGTCCCGAACTGAACGTCGAGATTAATCTTCCCCAGCGGATAACTTGGCTTCTCTGGTGTGATACCGTGGAATCGTCTGTCAGTTGGTTTCAGGTTTGCTAGGGATATGTTCATCTTCCTTAGTGTATCTGCATACATAAGGTTTAAACTGCTGCCGCCATCTATGAACACTCGAGATACATCAAACCCTGCAATTACTGCTGGTAAAATAAGTGCTGACTGCCCTGGTCGAGGAACTTGCTGTGGATGATCAGCTATTGTGAAGCCAATATCTTGCCCTGACCAGTTAAGGTACTCGACCGTTGGTGGAGGCATCTTCTCTGCCATAAACACCTGTCGCGAGATTACTTTCTGAGCTCTATTGGATGGCCTGCCTTTCTGGATCATCGAGACCGCTCCGTTAGAGTTGGGATCAACATAAGGAGGTGGAGCAGGTGCTGCCGCTATTATGAGCTGATGTCGATTTTCGTCCGTAATCGCGGGAGGAGGTGGCAAGTGAATCTCACTCCTGTGTCCTTGAGGATTTCTGTGCGTGATACGTCTCCGACGTATCGATAATTTCTTATGTTCCATGCCACATTATTGATGATATCTACATGTTTTATGCACACTTTATGTCATATTCGTGCATTTTCTAGAACTAACCTATTAACAAGATGCCGAAGAGCCGCTTGTCGTTTTCGCTGTTTTTGGTTTCAGAAATCCTAGTAACGAAATATTCTCGAATTGGACGAAATCAACGCCTGTGGTCCTATTTTGCCACGAAGCTTCCAGAAGACCGAAGGAGAGTCGAAGTGGGGCCACGAGGTGGCGTAACACCAGGGCGGCGCGGCCCAGGCCCTGGCCGCACCGACCTATGGTGTGGGCCCCTCGTGCCGCCTCTTTACCTGCCCTTCCGCCTACAAATAGCCTCCGTCGCGAAACCCCCAGTACCGAGAGCCACGATACGGAAAACCTTATCGAGACGCCGCCGCCGCCAATCCCATCTCGGGGGATTCGGAGATCTCCTCCGGCACCCTCGCCGGAGACGGGATTCATCTCCCGGAGGACTCTTCACCGCCATGGTCGCCTCCGGAGTGATGAGTGAGTAGTTCACCCCTGGACTATGGGTCCATAGAAGTAGCTAGATGGTTGTCTTCTCCTCATTGTGCTTCATTGTTGGATCTTGTGAGCTGCCTAACATGATCAAGATCATCTATCTGTAATGCTATATGTTGTGTTTGTCGGGATCCGATGGATAGAGAATACTATGTTATGTTAATTATCAAGTTATTACCTATGCGTTGTTTAAGATCTTGCATGCTCTCCGTTATTAGTATAGGCTCTGGCCAAGTTTTCGCTATTAACTCCAAGAGGGAGTATTTATGCTCGATAGTGGGTTCATGTCTCCGTGAACTGGGGAGTGACGAAACCCCTAAGGTTATGGATGTGCTGTTGCCACTAGGGATAAAACATTGATGCTACGTCTAAGGATGTAGTTATTGATTACATTACGCACCATACTTAATGCAATTGTCTCGTTGTTTTGCAACTTAATACCGGAAGGGGTTCGGACGATAACCTGAAGGTGGACTTTTTAGGCATAGATGCATGCTGGATAGCGGTCTATGTACTTTGTCGTAATGCCCAATTAAATCTCACTATATTTATCATGACATGTATGTGCATTGTTATGCCCTCTCTATTTGTCAATTGCCCGACCTGTAATTTGTTCACCCAACATGCTTTTATCTTATGGGAGAGACACCTCTAGTGAACTGTGGACCCCGGTCCTATTCTTTACATCGCATACAATCTATCGCAATACTTGTTTTACTCGTTTTCTCGCAAACAATCATCTTCCACACAATACGGTTAATTCTTTGTTACAGCAAGCCGGTGAGATTGACAACCTCACTGTTTCGTTGGGGCAAAGTACTTTGGGTGTGTTGTGCAGGTTCCACGTTGGCGCCGGAATCTCTGGTGTTGTGCCGCACTACATCCCGCCGCCATCAACCTTCAACGTGCTTCTTGGCTCCTCCTGGTTCGATAAACCTTGGTTTCTTTCTCGAGGGAAAACTTACCGCCGTGCGCATCGCACCTTCCTCTTGGGGTTCCCAACGAACGTGTCAATTATACGCGCATCAAGACTGTTTTCTGGCGCCGTTGCCGGGGAGATCAAGACACGCTGGAAGGGGAGTCTCCACTTCCCAATCTCTTTACTTTGTTTTTGTCTTGCTTTATTTTATTTACTACTTTGTTTGCTGCATTATATCAAAACAAAAAAAAATTAGTTGCTAGCTTTACTTTATTTACTGTCTTGCACTCTATATCAAAAATACAAAAAAAATTAGTTTACTTGCATTTATTTTATTTAGTTTGCTTTATTTACTACTGCTAAAATGGCCACCCCTGAAAATACTAAGTTGTGTGACTTCACAACCACAAATAATAATGATTTCTTATGCACACCTATTGCTTCACTCGCTACTACAACGAGAATTATTTGAAATTAAACCTCGCTTTACGTGAATCTTGTTATGCGAGAGCAATTTTCTCGGTGTTAGTTCCGATGATGTCGCTGCCCATCTCAATAATTTTGTTGAATTGTGTGAAATGCAAAAGTATAAAGATGTAGATGGTGATATTATTAAATTGAAATTATTTCCTTTCTCATTAAGAGGAAGAGCTAAAGATTGGTTGCTATCTCTCGCCTAAGAATAGTATTGATTCATGGACTAAATGCAAGGATGCTTTTATTGGTAGATATTATCCCCCTGCTAAAATTATATCTTTGAGGAGTAGCATAATGAATTTTAAACAATTGGATAATGAACATGTTGCGCAAGCTTGGGAAAGAATGAAATCTTTGGTTAGAAATTGCCCAACCCATGGACTCACTACTTGGATGATCATCCAAACCTTCTATGCAGGACTAAATTTTTCTTCGCGGAATTTATTGGATTCAGCTGCTGGAGGTACCTTTATGTCCATCACCTTGGGGGCGGCTACAAAGCTTCTTGATGATATGATGGTTAATTACTCCGAATGGCACACGTGAAAGAGCTCCACAAGGTAAGAAGGTAAATTCTGTTGAAGAATCCTCTTCCTTGAATGATAAGATTGATGCTATTATGTCTATGCTTGTGAATAATAGGACTAATGTTGATCCTAATAATGTTCCGTTAGCTTCATTGGTTGCTCAAAATTCTAGGCCATATCCCGCTAATGGTAACTCTTATGGTAGATATGTTTCACCTAATGAGGAAAAGATGTTAGAAATTGAAAGATCCACCAAGAGCTTTATGCAATCACAATATGAGCAAAATAAATTGTTTACTAAAACTATGAATGAACAATCTACCTTGTTGAAGAATATAGGAAATCAACTTGAAAATCTGAATATGGAGATTTCTGGGTTGCAAACTAAACTTGCAAATGCTGAAAACCGAATCTCATACATGTCCGCGTCACAATCTTCTTTAATTAATAAAATGGCTGCTAAACCTGAGGATATTGAAAATAAAATTGTTACTACAGCAAATGCCATCCAAGTTAGAATTAATGAGAATATAAGATTAATGGCTGAACTGCGTGCTAGGTGGGATAGAGAAGAAAATGAAAAACTAGCTAAAGAGAAAAATGTAGCTAAAGTTTGGACTATTACCACCACTAGCAATGCTAATGATTCACATGTTGCTGCACCTGCTACTATTAATGGTAAAATAATTGGTGTTGGCAATGTTTCTACTCCTAGTGCAAAGCGTGCAAAATTACCTGAAACTGCTAAAACTGCTGAAACCGCTCGTGATAGAACTCGCTGAAATTTTTTCCAACCTTGGGGATGATAATCCCATTGCTTTAGATTGTAATGATTTAGATTTTGATGATTGCCACATCTCTGAAGTTATAAAGTTCTTACAAAAACTTGCTAAGAGTCCCAATGCTAGCGCTGTAAACTTGGCTTTCACAAAACATATTACAAATGCTCTCATCAAAGCTAGATCGAGAAGAGAAACTAAAACTTGAAACTTCTATTCCTAGAAAGCTAGAAGATGGTTGGGAGCCCATCATTAAAATGAGGGTCAATGATTTTGATTGTAATGCTTTATGTGATCTTGGTGCAAGTATTTCTGTTATGCCTAAGAAAGTCTATGATATGCTTGACTTGCCACCATTGAAAAATTGTTATTTGGATGTTAATCTCGCTGATAATGCTAAAAAGAAATCTTTGGGGAGAGTTGATAATGTTCATATTATGGTTAACAATAACCTTGTCCCCGTTGATTTTGTTGTCTTGGATATTGAATGCAATGCATCTTGCCCCATTATATTGGGAAGACCTTTTCTTCGAACCGTTGGTGCTACTATTGATATGAAGGAAGGTAATATTAAATATCAATTTCCTCTCAAGAAAGGTATGGAACACTTCCCTAGAAAGATAATGAAGTTACCTTATGATTCTATTATTAGAACAAATTATGATGTTGATGCTTCGTCTCTTGATGTTACTTGATTTACACTTTCTGCGCCTAGCTGAAAGGCGTTAAAGAAAAGCGCTTATGGGAGACAACCCATGTTTTTACTACAGCACTTTGTTTTATATTTGAGTCTTGGAAGTTGTTTACTACTGTGGCAACCTCTCCTTATCTTAGTTTTATGTTTTGTTGTGCCAAGTAAAGTCTTTGATAGTAAAGTGAATACTAGATTTGGATTACTGCGTAGAAACAGATTTCTTTTGCTGTCACGAATCTGGGTCTAATTCTCTGTAGTTAACTCAGAAAATTAAGCCAATTTACGTGAGTGATCCTCAGATATGTACGCAACTTTGATTCGATTTGGGCATTTTCATTTGAGCAAGTCTGGTGCCTCAATAAAATCCATCTTTACGGACTGTTCTGTTTTGACAGATTCTGCCTTTTATTTCGCATTGCCTCTTTTGCTATGTTGGATTAATTTCTTTGATCCATTAATGTCCATTAGCTTTATGAAATGTCCAGAAGTGTTAAGAATTATTGTGTCACCTCTGAACATGTTAATTTTTATTGTCCACTAACCCTCTAATGAGTTGTTTCGAGTTTGGTGTGGAGGAAGTTTTCAAGGATCAAGAGAGGAGTATGATACAATATGATCAAGGAGAGTGAAAGCTCTAAGCTTGGGGATGCCCCGGTGGTTCACCCCTGCATATTCTAAGAAGACTCAAGCGTCTAAGCTTGGGGATGCCCAAGGCATCCCCTTCTTCATCGACAACATTATCAGTTTCCTCCCCTGAAACTATATTTTTATTCCGTCACATCTTATGTGCTTTGCTTGGAGCGTTGGTTTGTTTTTGTTTTTGTTTTGTTTGAATAAAATGGATCCTAGCATTCACTGTATGGGAGAGAGACACGCTCCGCTGTAGCATATGTACAAGTATGTCCTTAGGCTTTACTCATAATATTCATGGCGAACTTTCTTCTTCGTTAAATTGTTATATGGTTGGAATTGGAAAATGCTACATGTAGTAATTCTTAAATGTCTTGAATAATTTGATACTTGGCAATTGTTGTGCTCATGTTTAAGCTCTTGCATCATATACTTTGCACCCATTAATG
Organism: Lolium rigidum; assembly: GCF_022539505.1. Taxonomy (NCBI): domain Eukaryota; kingdom Viridiplantae; phylum Streptophyta; class Magnoliopsida; order Poales; family Poaceae; genus Lolium; species Lolium rigidum. The sequence continues at coordinate 302,713,656 of NC_061510.1, read as the reverse complement.
AAGAAACACCTAGAGCTTGCTAATTTGGTTTGCATATTTGGTTTCTCTAAAGTCTAGATAATATCTAGTGTTGAGTTTTGAACAACAAGGAAGACGGTGTAGAGTCTTATAATGTTTACATTATGTCTTTTATGTGAGTTTTTCTGCACCGTTCATCCTTGTGTTTGTTTCAAATAACCTTGCTAGCCTAAACCTTGTATCGAGAGGGAATACTTCTCATGCATCCAAAATCCTTGAGCCAACCACTATGCCATTTGTGTCCACCATACCTACCTACTACATGGTATTTCTCCGCCATTCCAAAGTAAATTGCTTGAGTGCTACCTTTAAAATTCCATCATTCACCTTTGCAATATATAGCTCATGGGACAAATAGCTTAAAAACTATTGTGGTATTGAATATGTACTTATGCACTTTATCTCTTATTAAGTTGCTTGTTGTGCGATAACCATGTTTCGGGGACGCCATCAACTATTCTTTGTTGAATATCATGTGAGTTGCTATGCATGTCCGTCTTGTCTCGAAGTAAGAGAGATCTACCACCTTAATGGTTGGAGCATGCATATTGTTAGAGAAGAACATTGGGCCGCTAACTAAAGCCATGATTCATGGTGGAAGTTTCAGTTTTGGACATATATCCTCAATCTCATATGAGAATAATAATTTTTGCCACATGCTTATGCATTAAAGAGGAGTCCATTATCTCGTTGTCCATGTTGTCCCGGTATGGATGTCTAAGTTGAGAATAATCAAAAGCGAGAAATCCAAAATGCGAGCTTTCTCCTTAGACCTTTGTACGAGCGGCATGGAGGTACCCCATTGTGACACTTGGTTAAAACATGTGTATTGCGATGATCCGGTAGTCCAAGCTAATTAGGACAAGGTGCGGGCACTATTAGTATACTATGCATGAGGCTTGCAACTTGTAAGATATAATTTACATAACTCATATGCTTTATTACTACCGTTGACAAAATTGTTTCATGTTTTCAAAATAAAAGCTCTAGCACAAATATAGCAATCGATGCTTTCCTCTTTGAAGGACCATTCTTTTTACTTTTATGTTGAGTCAGTTCACCTATCTCTCTCCACCTCAAGAAGCAAAGACTTGTGTGAACTGTGCATTGATTCCTACATACTTGCATATTGCACTTATTATATTACTCTATGTTGACAATTATCCATGAGATATACATGTTATAAGTTGAAAGCAACTACTGAAACTTAATCTTCCTTTGTGCTGCTTCAATACCTTTACTTTGATTTATTGCTTTATGAGTTAACTCTTATGCAAGACTTATTGATGCTTGTCTTGAAGTACTATTCATGAAAAGTCTTTGCTTTATGATTCAGCTTGTTTACTCATGTCATTACCATTGTTTTGATCGCTGCATTCATTACATATGTTTACAAATAGTATGATCAAGGTTATGATGGCATGTCACTTCGGAAATTATCTTTGTTATCGTTTTACTCGCTCGGGACGAGCAGAACTAAGCTTGGGGATGCTGATACGTCTCCGACGTATCGATAATTTCTTATGTTCCATGCCACATTATTGATGATGTCTACATGTTTTATGCACACTTTATGTCATATTCGTGCATTTTCTAGAACTAACCTATTAACAAGATGCCGAAGAGCCGATTGTCGTTTTCTGCTGTTTTTGGTTTCGTAAATCCTAGTAACGAAATATTCTCGGAATTGGACGAAATCAACGCCCAGGGTCCTATTTTGCCACGAAGCTTCCAGAAGACCGAAGGAGAGTCGAAGTGGGGCCACGAGGTGGCGTAACACCAGGGCGGCCCAGGCCCTGGCCGCGCCGACCTATGGTGTGGGCCCCTCGTGCCGCCTCTTTACCTACCCTTCCGCCTACAAATAGCCTCTGTCGCGAAACCCCCAGTACCGAGTGCCACGATACGGAAAACCTTACTGAGACGCCGCCGCCGCCAATCCCATCTCGGGGATTCCGGAGATCTCCTCCGGCACCTCGCCGGAGACGGGATTCATCTCCCGGAGGACTCTTCACCGCCATGGTCGCCTCCGGAGTGATGAGTGAGTAGTTCACCCCTGGACTATGGGTCCATAGCAGTAGCTAGATGGTTGTCTTCTCCTCATTGTGCTTCATTGTTGGATCTTGTGAGCTGCCTAACATGATCAAGATCATCTATCCGTAATGCTATATGTTGTGTTTGTCGGGATCCGATGGATAGAGAATACTATGTTATGTTAATTATCAAGTTATTACCTATGTGTTGTTTAAGATCTTGCATGCTCTCCGTTATTAGTAGAGGCTCGGCCAAGTTTTCGCTATTAACTCCAAGAGGGAGTATTTATGCTCGATAGTGGGTTCATGTCTCCGTGAATGCGGGGAGTGACAGAAACCCCTAAGGTTATGGATGTGCTTGTTGCCACTAGGGATAAAACATTGATGCTACGTCTAAGGATGTAGTTATTGATTACATTACGCACCATACTTAATGCAATTGTCTGTTGTTTTGCAACTCAATACTGGAAGGGGTTCGGACGATAACCTGAAGGTGGACTTTTTAGGCATAGATGCATGCTAGATAGCGGTCTATGTACTTTGTCGTAATGCCCAATTAAATCTCACTATATTTATCATGACATGTATGATGTATGTGCATTGTTATGCCCTCTCTATTTGTCAATTGCCCGACTGTAATTTGTTCACCCAACATGCTTTTATCTTAGGGATTTCTATTTTCGTGCCCTCAGGTCCTTAGTTGTACTCAGTTTTCCCCAGCTCCTTAGTTTTTCCTCAGTTTTCCCCAAGCCCTTGTCCGAACCGCGGAAGGAGCTCGGACGGAAGGAATCCGTTAAGTTGACCGTTCCGTGCCGACGAGTGGGGTCGTGTCGTTTGTGGGGTCGCGTCGTGTGGGACCGCGTCGTGTGGGGCTGGTAGGAAGGGACCGCGTGGGACAGGACGAGGCCGTGTTTGTGTGGCCGTAGCGTGTGGGGCCGTAGCGTGTGGAGCCGTGTGGGTCCGGGACGGGGGCACGAGTGGTTTCTGTCTCTTTCGCCCAGATTAGCAGTTTTCAATGTACCTTTTTCCTCTCTATCGCTCGATCTCATTCATATTTGATAGCCCAAATTGGTAGCAAATCTAGAGCAGCTTCTCCTTCGTTTTTTAACGCCATTCATTTCTTTATGCCTTCGTTTTTACCCAATCAGGTAGGAAATCTAGGGCACAAATCCGGAGAAAAATATAGGATAAGCTGCATACAACGAACCAACATAGCATAGATATATTCGGGACAGATCCAAAAGTAGTACCGATAGATCCAACATAAGCTACATTTTACATGAAATTAAGCTGCTCTACGGATAGAGCAAGTCACATACGAAGAGTGCAAGTAGGCACGTTCAACGCCTCCGGGTAGCGCGTGTGACTCGCTTGGAGGTTGCGCGAGTGAATCCCAAGTGCTTTGTGTTTGGCCATGTACGCATGCACGTTCACGGTCCTTCCAACTCTAGCGCCACATCCGCCAATGGATTCAGCATGGTTCACCAGGGAGTTGAAGTCGGTGGCGCGGAGCTTCCTGTTGCGAAGGGGCACTTGTAAATGCCTCGAGCAAAAGGGCCATCGTAATGGCCGGACTGCAGCCTCCCGAGGACGTGACGAGTCTTGGTGTGGAAGGACTCGTCGTCGATGTCGACGTCGCCGCTTCCGCACCTGTCACGTAGCACCAAAGATCGTGCAAAAAACACGGAGTCAATTGCAACGATGATGGAACAGAGAGTGAACAAAAAATCATGCATGATAATATGGGCTCGAAAAAAAGAGGTAGCCTCGGTTACATTGGACACACTTATATCCGGGATTTGAGTCGGCAAACCAAAGATCATGCACAACAAATTTGTACACACCAATTGTTTACCGACCAAACCCTGAATCAATTTATGCCCAAATATTCATCATCATCGGCACAAATCTTAAACAAAAGCAAATCACAAACACTAATAACGCAAGATCTAACACAAAAGGATCGAACTAGGAACAGGACGAACGAGTAATAATGCAAGATCTAACAAAAAAGGATTGAACTAGGAACGGACGAACCGTAATAACGGTAGATCTAACACAAAATGATTGAAATGAGATAAGAACAAGGGAACAAAGGGTTACCTCCGGCTCGTTGTCGACGATGGTGGTGTCGTAGGGGTTCTCCGGCGCGTCGTACTCGCACTGGTTCGTACGGGTCCCAATCGACGGGGGACCGGACGGTGGCGGCGGCCGATGCGCCGGCTGCTACGTTGGAAGCAGCGACGGGGGCCCGGACGGGGCGGCGGCCGATGCGCCGGCTGCTACGTTGGAAGCAGCGACGGGGGCCTGGACGGGGCGGCGGCCGATGCGCCGGCTGCTACGATGGAAGCAGCCGACGGGGGCCCGGACGGGCGGCGGGCTGATGTGCCGACAATGGGCATCTCATTCTTCTCCATCACCGGCGGTTTTCTTCGGGGTTTTTTCTTCGGTTGTCGAGAAGATGATGGGACAGGAGAGGCGGTTGCGGTGAGCCGGTGAGAACGTGCGTCGAGGGAGAGAAAGAGGGGCTCTATAAAGACGAAGGTGGCGTGTACCGCAACACGCGTCCGCTATGCACGGCAACACGCGTCCGTTATGCACGGCTGCAGCGTGCACCGCTACCCGAGTCTAACCCCGGGACGTTTGGTGTACTCGGTTATAACCTCGGGCCTTATACAGAAATTTTATCCGTACTCGGTTTTCCCCTCGAGGACTTAGACCGGCAAGTGCAATATACTCAGTTTTACCCTCAAGTAGCTGGTCAACAGAGAGTCAACAAATGAGATTAACATAGCTAATTGAGTCATTTCATGCGCAAAAAAATCCAAAAAAATAAAAACATAGTGGCAACTACTCATGGAGTCTTCCTACGCAACTCTGCCACCTAGAAAACCTTAACAAACATATATAAATCAAGTTTTACCACAAATTGCCACTTCTCGGAATCACTAGTGTAGCTATGAAGATGCATGGTTTTCCACCCAAACCCCTTTGCAAAACATCTTTCCCAAAACATAGTTTGTCTAAATGAGGCCATAATTGTCACACTCATGTATATTTGAATTGCAAATAATTTGATGTAGCCCAATATGAATTATATTGTACAAAACACACATTTTTCATTTTGTAATTCTTTTGTTTGAATCCCTTAGTCTATTTACTATTTATGTGCCCTTGGATTCTTAGTACTACTCAGTTTTGCCCTCAAGTACTTGTCACAAATGCTCGAGAAGCCCAAACTTATCCCGATTGGTTGAGCCGTTGTCACACGGATCGACTCCACGAACCGTTGATCCACTGATCTAACGGGCAGTATACCCCTATCCGTCTCTTCGTGGCAACCTCTCTCTCTCTCTCTCTCTCTCTCTCTCTCTCTCTCTCTCTTCGTGGCCACCCATCTCTCTCTCTCTCTGTCGGTGGAGAATGCAATGACGAGTTTGCCACTTAATATATAGTATTGGTATAAACATGAGGCATACATATTTGCGGATTTCGGTGATTGCATTATTTGTCAGCCCTCTAACAATTATCAACTATCTTGAGCTATCCCTTTCTTTTAGGGAATATAGTTTGGGATATAGTATTGGTATTTTGAAACGGCCTAAAAGTGGTATAATTTTGTTATAAACATGAGGCATACATTTTTGCGGATTTCGGCGATTGCATTATTTGTCACCCCTCTAACAATTATCAACTATCTTTAGCTGTCCTTTTCTTTTAGGGAATATAGTTTGGGATATGGTATTGGTATTTTGGAAAGGCCTAAAAGTGGTATAATTTTGGTATAAACATGAGGCATACATTTTTGCGGATTTCGGCGATTGCATTATTTTTCACCCCTCTAACAATTATCAACTATCTTTAGCTGTCCTTTTCTTTTAGGGAATATAGTTTGGGATATGGTATTGGTATTTTGGAAAGGCCTAAAAGTGGTATAATTTTGGTATAAACATGAGGCATACATATTTGCGGATTTCGGGATTGCATTATTTGTCACCCCTCTAACAATTATCAACTATCTTGAGCTGTCCTTTTCTTTTAGGGAATATAGTTTGGGATATAGTATTGGTATTTTGAAACGGCCTAAAAGTGGTATAATTTTGTTATAAACATGAGGCATACATTTTTGCGAATTTCGGCGATTGCATTATTTGTCACCCCTCTAACAATTATCAACTATCTTTAGCTGTCCTTTTCTTTTAGGGAATATAGTTTGGTAATTTCGGTGAATGCACACACTAACTTTGAAAACAACTACAAGTACATGTAACTCGAATAATGGATTTGTAACTAGTTATCCCTTGTAACAACTTCTAGCGCCCGGTGAGCAATGATAAGAATCCGATCGTAATTATACAACAAAAAAACAACCAGCCATCAGATTAGCTTGCTTCTTCAACTCGATCGGTCTGCCTTAACCGCTTGTTCATTTTCTTCAGTTCTCCCTTCACTTCCACCAGTTCCGCATTGGGAGCATTAGGCATAATCGGAAGGTCCCTAATCGGACCGGCTCCTCTCTCCGCCGCATTCTCTACTGACAAGTCCCCCCCTCCCAAATTGCGCCCCCAATAGCGCCAATTGATTCCTGCAAGCTGAAGCCTCCGAACGTACACATCGATCCACTCGAAATGCCTGCATTTCTTCAAGATCTGAAAACAACAACGTGAACCCTAAATCCCAAATTCGAGGGAATAACAAGAAAATCGAGAGAAAACGAGAGAAATTGGAGCGAGATCTAACCTTATCCCCCTCTCTATATGGCAAGCTCTCGCATGCAACGAACTCACGTCCACGGTTGCCGTTCTCGTCCGTCTTACGGATCGACCGCTCTGAGGCTCTCGGCGTGGGCGGTCGGGGCATCTTGTCAAAGGCACGGGTCCATACTTGCGGCCATGAAGAACGGGAGGTCGAAGAGAAACTAGACATCACCCGCGTGCCGGAGAAGGGCTGCGCCGGCGGAGAAGAAGAACAATGGGGCGCGGAGAAAGAAAGGGAAGCAATGGCACGGGCACGGGCGCGGGGCTAGCTCGGGCTCCCATTTTGCAACGGTCACCCGGGTAAGCTGTGGGTCCGGCGCGCTCACGTGGACAAGTTGTGGGTCCCACGATGATCTGGATAAGTGGAGACGTGTCCACTGCGGGGCACCAACAGCGGCCCACTTGCCAGCACCAACCAACGTCAACTAAACGGGATTCCTTCCGTCCGAGCTCTTTCTGCGGGTTATAGACAAGAAGTTGGGGAAAACTGAGGAAAAACTAAGGAGCTGGGGAAAACTAAGTACAACTAAGGACCCGAGGGCACGAAAATAGAAATCCCTTTATCTTATGGGAGAGACACCTCTAGTGAACTGTGGACCCCGGTCCTATTCTTTACATCGCATACAATCTACTTGCAATACTTGTTTCATTGTTTTACGCAAACAATCATCTTCCACACAATACGGTTAATCCTTTGTTACGAGCAAGCCGGTGAGATTGACAACCTCACTGTTTCGTTGGGGCAAAGTACTTTGGTTGTGTTGTGCGGGTTCCACGTTGGCGCCGGAATCTCTGGTGTTGTGCCGCACTACATCCCGCCGCCATCAACCTTCAACGTGCTTCTTGGCTCCTCCTGGTTCGATAAACCTTGGTTTCTTTCTGAGGGAAAACTTACTGCTGTGCGCATCGCACCTTCCTCTTGGGGTTCCCAACGAACGTGTCAATTATACGCGCATCAGTGCGCGCCCTGAGCATTAGCGTGTCCTGCCCATCTTAACATTGCCTGGAAATTTCGGCAATCCTTTTGCAAGTGTCATGACTGTCTTTTTCCATTATTGTCGAGATAAAAATGCATCTGGCACGGACCGTTCATCATCTCTTCAGGGGACACGAAAGGTCTTTGGAACCTTGGCCCTGTATTTTACCTGTTGTTTCGAGAGTCATCTCTATTGTCGCCTCGCTGCTCGTTGCTCCTCTGGTAATCATCTCTTTTGTTTCCTCCGGCACTTGCTCGGAAGCCAGCCGAAATTTTCCCAGGAGCATCATAACTCGAGTACTGCCGAGGAAATCATCGCCTACATTGATAATTTCGGCTACGGTCCTCCTCTGGTGACCTATGCCGTTTGTTGTGAACGGCATCTTCTCCATCTGCCCATCTGTTTGCTATCTCCATTAATGCGGATACTGTCTTCGGATTAGTCCTCCCCAAATCCTCGACAAAATCTTCTCGCCTGATTCTTGCGACAAACGCATCTATTGCTCTCTCGTCAGATATATTCTCTGCCGAGTTTTTAATGATATTCCATCTTTGTATATACTTTCTCATTGGTTCATCTGGCTTTTGTCGACACGACCTCAATTCCTCTAGCGATGCAGGTTTTTTGCAGGTGGACCGGAAGTTCTTGACGAATACGTCCTCAAAACTGTCCCAACTATCGATAGATCCTGGAGGAAGTTTCTTTATCCAGGATCGCGCGGCTCCACTTAAGTGTATCCGAATACTTTGCATAGCTTTTGCTCTGGTGCCTCATGTGAGCTTCACTGTCTCTAGGTAATCGACTAACCAATCTTCTGGATCTTGCAGGTCGTCGAATTTCTTGAAACTATCGGGCAACTTGAATCCCGAAGGGACTCGAGTTTTTCGGACTCTCCTTGTAAAGCATGGTAAACCGCACATGTCCTCGTCGTTTAGTTACGGGGAATGCCGATGTTCTCTTCTACTTTGTCGTGCTCTGTCCACCCTTGTTTGCGTCTGCTTGTGTCTCTTGCTCCACTTGTCCAATCGGGAGCTATTCTTGCTGCTTGCCGCAGGTCGTGGACTATTTTGCCTTGCTGTTCCTTCGGGAGGTGTTGATGCAAACGCCGTCCCCATGGCTCCGACTCCTGCCATTGCCATGTTGTATAGTGCTTCTCTTGGATCTCCTGGAGGTGGCCTGGATGCAAGGATAAAGGCCTGTGTCGCCATATACCCAGCTTCTGGTGTCTTGGGGATGATGTTCCCTCTCGTGTCTATCGACATAAAAGACATGTCGAGGTTTTGAACCAGATTCTCTCTTTCTCCTTCAGGTATGTTTTGCAGCCTTGATCTTGCTCTGTTCCGCGCTTCCCTATGGCTATCTCCCGAAGTTCCGGATTGTCGACTTAACTCTGCTCTTCGCCTGCTTGATGCAGAGGCTGCCTCCTTTCTTCTATTCAGAGCAGCTGTTTGTTTTTCCAACTCCCTTGCAGTTTGTGCGAGTCTATATTGATATGCTTGCAACTCTTCTGGCGTGGCCGTTGTGGCCATTGGTTCTGAGCCGTCCATAGCTCTTGCGGCTCTATCACATGCTGCTTGCGGGAGTTGAACTCTATATCGAGGTTCAGGTCCGACATATTTGCTGCCTAGACCTCGTCGTAAATCAGAGGGATCAACGTATGGATTTCCCAAATCGTCGAAAGCCTCAGATTTTTCCTCCTGATCACGGCTTGGCTCTCCGATGACATAAATCTGATGGTATCTTGTATTCAGATCTGTGCTACGTTTGGTGACACCATCATAAAGATTGGTGAAGACCTTGCCCACCGTAGTGGATTTGTCGATGAAATCGAAGCTGTCGATACTGCTAGAGTCATCGCTTATATAGGAGTCCGCGGATGACTCGAAGGACATGTCGCTGAAGATCTTGGCGAGCTTTTCTCTTGCCCTGGTGCTGATGAAGCGTGGCGATGAAGTCTCTTCTTCGCCTGAATCGATTGACGATGTTGAGTTCGAAAAATCGAAATCGACCGTCGACGATCCCGACGAAATCGGAATTTCGAGACGATACGCTCCCTCTTTCTCGACGCGAAAGTGGAATCTTCCGAACGTCATCTCCATAGGCAGGACCAGTTGCGATCTGTTTACCTCGATCCATTGTGTTGCTTGCAGTTGATGAAGTCGACGATCTTGAACGTGCCATCGAGATCAGATCCTTGACGCATCTAATCCCCACGGACGGCGCCAATTGACAAGGGATTAACTTATCAATGCCTACAGGTTGCAGACTAGGGTTTAGTTGGAAGTAGAGGGCAAGTAGATCTCGAAGGTTTCAGCCGAAAAGTACTCGACGATTATGAAAACGAGGGTTTGAGAGACAGTGATTCGATGCTTTCTTTGTCCCTCGACTCCCCCTTATATAGGAGGTGGAGCCGAGGGATTCGTATTGTACAAGTTACGAGTCTGGGAGGGTTTCCAACTCATCCCGCAAGATTACAAACATCATCTCCTAATACAACTCTAACTTTCCTTAATATCAACTTGGGCTTCCGATTCTTCTTATTCTTCGAGAGTCGTGGGCCTTCAGTAAACCCCGAGTACTATCTTCGGCAGGCCCATTGGGGATGCCTATGTCACTAGGTGTTAATGCTTTGCTCCGGTGCTCTATTAAAAGGAGTACCTTAATTTCCAGTAGATTCCCTTGAGGCCCGGCTGCCACCGGCTGGTTGGACAAAAGATGTTGTACAAGTTTCTCATTGCGAGCACGTATGACTATATATGGAAAACATGCCTACATGATTAATAATCTTGATGTTACTGTCCTAATGCTATTTCAATCCTATCAATTGCCCAAGCTGTAATTTGTTCACCCAACACTTGTTATTGGAGAGTTACCACTAGTGTAGATAGCTGGGAACCCCGGTCCATCTTTCATCATCATATACTCGTTCTACATGACATTGGAAGTAGTATCAACTATTTTTTGGTGCCATTGCCTCTGTGTTACTATTACTGCTGCTGTGTTACTGTTATTACTGCTCTCATATCACTTGCTACTTTCACATCACCCCTGTTACTAGTGCTTTTCCAGGTGCGGCTGAATTGACAACTCGGTTGTTAAGGCTTATAAGTATTCTTTACCTCCCCTTGTGTCGAATCAATAAATTTGGGTTTTACTTCCCTCGAAGACTGTTGCGATCCCCTATACTTGTGGGTTATCAAGACTATTTTTACGGCGCCGTTGCCGAGGCATAACTCTACTCATAAGTTCACCTGGGGAGTACACTCTACCTCTCTCTCTGTTTTTGTTTTTTTTTTTTTTTGCTTAGTTTACTTTTGTCTAGTTTATTTGTGCTTAGTTTATTTCTGTCTAGTTTTATTTTGCTTAGTTTACTTTTGTCTAGTTTGTTTTTGTCTTGTTTTATTTTCCTCATATGCCTGAAAATCCATAAAAAATTGGAAAAACCGAAAAATTTAAAAATGTTGCTATGGGAGAACCTACAACCTATTTGGAGCTTATGGAATTATATAATAATTATAGAAAATCAAGAGCGGGTGAAGTTATGAGTGTTGTGATAGAAAAATTGAAAACAATTGCTAAAATCTTGCTTAAAGGCCATGATATAAACTGTTGCTCTCAACAGGATACTAAACATCTTAAATTTCAATGTGGCTTTAGTGAGGAATTTTTAATTAAGAACTATAATCGGAATAGCTATATTCATATTGGGTTCGAAGAGGTAGAACAATTTGTCATATTTATGGGAGCCTCTGAGATAGAATCCTTCATGTCTAAAAATTATGAAACTTGTGTTGTTTGTAAGGACCTTAAAGATTATGTCTCTTCTATCCTTAATTTTTACGTAGAAAGCTACACTGATAATCCTTATATCATTGATTATAAAGAGAGACTCATTAATGCACAAGAATACACTCACAATTTGCAGGAACCAGTGGAAGAAGAAATTGATGAACCTAAAAGCTCATTGGATGAAAAAGAAGAGGAGAGTGATGAAAAAAAGGAGGAAGAATGGATTAGCTACCCATGCCAACCTTCTAATGAGAGTAACTCTTTATCTCTTACACTATTTGATTGCCCTCCATGCTTACCAAAGGAGGTTGAATGTTATGTTCCTGTGGATTCTCTTGAAATAGTACCTATGAGTAAAACTTGTGAGAATAATTATGCTACTGTTATTCATGATAATCCATGCTACTTTGATAAATCTTATGATAATGCTTTGTTTGTGCCTGATGTCGAAATGCATGGTACCAAAGTGTTTTGCTTGGCAAATGTTTATGATAAATCTCTAGATGATGGTCCTATGTTACTTGATAATATTAATTGTACTACTAATGAAAATGGGATTGGAGAGTTCTTGACTTTATCTATGATTCCCATATCTTTTGAGATTGATCAATCATCTTGTTACATTATTAATAAAAGTGGGTTTGAAAGTTTTAATCCTATTAATTCTGAGCTTGATAAAAATTACGCGTTTGTGAATCATGAAAAACATGTTGTATGTGATAGTTATGTTGTTGAGTTTGTTCATGAAGCTACTGAAAATTATTACGAGAGAGGAAAACATGGTTGTAGAAATTTGCATGGTACTAAAACACCTCTCTATATGATAAATTTTTTGAAGTTACTCTTGTTTTATCTTCTTATGCTTGTCACTTTGTTCTTCATGAATTTATTTGTGTACAAGATTCCTATGCATAGGAAGTGGGTTAGACTTAAATGTGTTTTGAATTTGCTTCTTGATGCTCTCTTTTGCTTCAACTCTTATTTCTTGTGAGTGCATCATTAAAACTGCTGAGCCCATCTTAATGGCTATAAAGAAAGCACTTCTTGGGAGATAACCCATGTTTTTATTTTGCTACTGTTTTGTTGTGTCTTGGAAGTTGTTACTACTGTAGCAACCTCTCCTTATCTTTATTTTATTGCAATTCTGTGCCAAGTAAAGTCTCTAATAGAAGATTGATGCTAGATTTGGATTACTGCGCAGAAACAGATTTCTTGCTGTCACGAATCTGGGTATGATTCTCTGTAGGTAACTCGTAAAAATTCTGCCAATTTACGTGAGTGATCCTCAGATATGTGATCAACGGAAGTACCTCTTAAAAATTCGTGTTTACTGGCTGTTCTGTTTTGACAGATTCTGTCTCTGTTTTTTGCATTGTCTCTTGTGGACATTAAGTGAGGCTTTCTAGACGTGGAGAGCTGTAGCTAATGTTTTATTGAGTTCTTGCAATGTGTCACTACGGGGCCAAGGTGGATTAAAGTTTTTGAGTACTATCCCCTCTAATGAAGTTTATGAGAAGTTTGGTGTGAAGGAAGTTTTCAAGGGTCAAGAGAGGAGGATGATATATGATCAAGAAGAGTGAAAAGTCTAAGCTTGGGGATGCCCCCGTGGTTCATCCCTGCATATTTCAAGAAGACTCAACCGTCTAAGCTTGGGGATGCCCAAGGCATCCCCTTCTTCATCAACTTATCAGGTTTCTTCTATTGAAACTATATTTTTATTCGGTCACATATTATGTGTTTTACTTGGAGCGTCTGTGTGTTTTTATTTTTGTTTTTGTTTGAATAAGATCGGATCCTAGCAATCCTTGTGTGGGAGAGAGACACGCTCCGCTTTTTCATATGAACACTTGTGTTCTTCGTTTTACTTTTAATGTTCAATGACAAAAGTTGGAAGCTATTGCATTTATTGCTATTTGGTTGGAAACAGAAAATGCTTCATATTGTCTTGGATAATTTGATACTTGGCAATTGTTTTGAGCTCTCAAGTAGATCATGATTAAGCTCTTGCATCATGTAGTTTAAACCTATTAGTGGAGAACTACCGTAGAGCTTGTTGAAACTGGTTTGCATGATTGGTCTCTCTAAGGTCTAGATATTTTACGGTAATTGTGTTTGAGCAACAAGGAAGACAGTGTAGAGTTTTATAATGCTTGCAATATGTTCTTATGTAAGTTTCTGTTGCATCGGTTCATACTTGTGTTTGCTTCAAACAACCTTTCTAGCCAAAGCCTTGTACTGAGAGGAAATGCTTCTCGTGCATCCAAAACCTTGAGCCAAAACCTATGCCATGAGTGTCCACCATATCTACCTACTATGTGGTATTTTCTTCCATTCCAAGTAAATACTTCATGTGCTACCTTTAAACAATTCAAAACTTTACTATCTCTTATTTGTGTCAATGTTTTATAGCTCATGAGGAAGTATGTGGTGTTTTATCTTTCAATCTTGTTGGGCAGCTTTCACCAATGGACTAGTGGCTTCATCCGCTTATCCAATAATTTTGCAAAAGAGCTGGCAGCGGGGTTCCCGAGCTCCCAATTAATCAACCTTCATTAATAATTCTCTTCACATGTTTTGCTCGATTCATCGGTAAGCAACTTAATTTTGCAAATAGACACTCCTTCATGGTATGTGAATGTTGGAAGGCACCCGAGGATTCGGTTAGCCATGGCTTGTGTAAGCAAAAGGTTGGGAGGAGTGTCAACCATAAAACTAAAACTAAAATACATGTGTAAACAAAAGAGAAGAGGGATGATCTACCTTGCTTGGTAGAGATAACGTCCTTCATGGGAGCCGCTCTTGAAAGTCTGTTTGGCAAGGGGTTAGAGTGCCCACTACCATTCGTTGACAACAACAAACACCTCTCAAAACTTTACTTTTATGCTCTCTATATGATTTCAAAACTTAAAAAGCTCTAGCACATGATTTAATCCCTGCTTCCCTCTGCGAAGGGCCTTTATTTTACTTTATGTTGAGTCAGTTTACCTACTTCCTTCCATCTTAGAAGCAAACACTTGTGTCAACTATGCATTAATTCTTACATACTTGCTTATTTGCATTCATCATATTACTTTGTGTTGACCATTATCCATGAGATATATATGTTGAAAGTTGAAAGCAATTGCTGAAACTTAAATCTTCCTCTGTGTTGCTTCAATGCCTTTAGTTTGAATTTATTGCTTTATGAGTTAACTCTTATGCGAGACTTTTGATGCTTGTCTTGAAAGTACTATTCATGAAAAGTTTTGCTATACGTCTCTATTTGTTAGCAACTATAGATCATTGCGTTGAGTCACTGCATTCATCTCATATGCTTTATAATAGTATGATCAAGGTTATGTAAGTAGCATGTCACTATAGAAATTATTCTTTTTATCGTTTACCTACTCGAGGGCGAGCAGGAACTAAGCTTAGGGATGCTTGATACGTCTCCAACGTACCTATAATTTCTGATGTTCCATGCTTGTTTTATGACAATACTTACATGTTTTGCTTGCACTTTATAATGTTTTATGCATTTTCCGGAACTAACCTATTAACGAGATGCCGAAGGGCCAGTTGCTGTTTTATGTTGTTTTTGGTTCCAGAAAGGCTGTTCGGGCAATATTCTCGGAATTCGACGCAACGAAGACCCAACATCTTATTTTTCTCGGAACCTTCCAGAAAGTCAGAGGGGGACCAGAGGGGTGCCCTGGGGGCCCACACGTGTGGGCGGCGCGGCCCAAGGGGGGGCGCGCCCCCCTACTGTGAGGAGACCCAGTGGCCCCTCCGACTCCGACTCTTCGCCTATTTAAGCCGTCCTGACCTAAAACATCGATACCAATTGACGAAACTCCAGAAAGACTCCAGGGGCGCCGCCACCATCGCGAAACTCCGTTTCGGGGGACGAAGTCTCCGTTCCGGCACCCTGCCGGGACGGGGAAGTGCCCCGGAAGCCATCTCCATCAACGCCACCGCCTCCATCATGCTCCGTGAGTAGTTCCCCCATGGACTACGGGTTCTAGCCGTAGCTAGTTGGTATTCTCTCCCCCATGTACTTCAATACAATGATCTCATGAGCTGCCTTACATGATTGAGATTCATCTGATGTAATCGGTGTTGTGTTTGTTGGGATCCGATGGATTGTTACATTATGATTAGTCAATCTATAAAGTTTGTGAAGTTATTGTTGATGCAATCTTGTTGTGTTTAATGCTTGTCACTAGGCCCCGAGTGGCATGATCTTAGATTTAAGCTCTATACTTATTGCTTAGATTGTATCTACAAGTTGTTTGCAGATGTCTATGTCCGGAACCCGAGGCCCAAGAGTGACAGCAACTGGGATAACTGGAGGGGAAGGCGTAGGTATGAGGATCGCATGTTTTCACCAGGTGTTAATGCTTTGCTCCGGTGCTCTATTAAAAGGATTACCTTAATTTCCAGTAGATTCCCTTGAGGCCCGGCTGCCACCGGCTGGTTGGACAAAAGATGTTGTACAAGTTTCTCATTGCGAGCACGTATGACTATATATGGAAGACATGCCTACATGATTAATAATCTTGATGTTCTGTCCTAATGCTATTTTAATCCTATCAATTGCCCAACTGTAATTTGTTCACCCAACACTTGTTATTGGAGAGTTACCACTAGTGTAGATAGCTGGGAACCCCGGTCCATCTTTCATCATCATATACTCGTTCTACATGACATTGAAAGTAGTATCAACTATTTTTTGGTGCCATTGCCTCTGTGTTACTATTACTGCTGCTGTGTTACTGTTATTACTGCTCTCATATCACTGCTACTTTCACATCACCCCTGTTACTAGTGCTTTTACAGGTGCAGCTGAATTGACAACTCAGTTGTTAAGGCTTATAAGTATTCTTTACCTCCCCTTGTGTCGAATCAATAAATTTGGGTTTTACTTCCCTCGAAGACTGTTGCGATCCCCTATACTTGTGGGTTATCAGGTACCAACACATTTTTAAAAAATACTAGACCAACTAAGATGGAAAATTTCTCAACCGGTGTATCTGGTACTTTTCCGTCCATCCCTCATGAAAAAGACAAATTGCTGCCGAATCGGTAGGAGGCCGGCCAGATTTGAACTACTGGTACATGATCTAATGCTCATGAATTTTTGGAAAAATTATTTTTAGATTCAAAATATGATATAGACGTCATATTTGGATTCCTCTCATTTTTCTAATGCTCATGAACCGATAAGTTAAGCGTGCTAGGGGTGGAGTAGTGTGACGATGGGTGACTGACCGGGAAGTCTGATCATGAGTGGAATTTGACCTAATATTAAGTGTAGTTAGAGTTAAAATGGTGCATGTGAGAGATTAAAAAATTGGGATAAAAAAATTTGAATTTTTTTTTAGAAAATTTGAATTTTTTTAAAAAAAATTTCGAGCCAAAATTACCAAACGGCGTTATTTCTATGCCGACGGCCAGCCTGTACCGACGGTAACTTTGCCTGTGCCGAGGCCATATTGTGCCGACGGCAAGGCGCCGACGGTTGCCGTCGGCACAGGCGTGGGCCGACAGCGAGGCAGGCTGTGCCGACGGCCAGCTTGGCGGGTTCCCGTAGTGAATAGTTAAAGAGTCATTGAAGGTTGACATTAGCAAAGATCGACCCTGCTACCGAAGGAAAAAAAAAACGCAGAACTCAAGGTTCTTTTAAGAGAGACGAGTTATTTTTTTATAAAATGGGGTAGAGCCCGGCCTCTGCACACATCTCTCTTTATTACGTAGAGTTTGCAGAATTCAGAATTTAAACTCGTACAAACTCATGGGTCACCTAAGGTGGTGACATGAATCAACCATCAAAATAGATAATACAAAATCACCATATACATCTTGTATTCTATTAGAACGCTGCCAATCACGCTGACTGAACATAGCCCGTACGACCGCCATCAACCGAGTGCATCCAGAATCCTTATGTCGTCGCTGCTCCTCGGAAAGGAGATGGGATCCATGTTGATCCAATATGTAGTTCTGTGGATAACCTGCAAGAATTGAGAACGTCCAACTTTGTTAAAAATAACATCATTTCGACAATTTCACGTTACCTAAAGTAAAGCACAAACTCCCACATGAATCCGCGATTAGTGTTTTTATCAACTCCATTTAACCAATTTTCAAACAATTTTTGATATTAGTCGGAGCTGGCATATTATAAGTGAAGTAGACCATCCTCGAAATCAGTTTAGCAAATGGACAAGTTATGAATAAATGTTCTACAGACTCCTCAAGATCACAATAAACTTGGTACATCCAGTCCACTTTCTTTTTTTCTAAGTTGTCCTTTGTGAGTAAAACTTTCTTGTTCAAGAACCACATTAAAATTCTAATTTTCAGTGGTACCTTTAATTTCCACAGATAATTCTCAAGAAACGAGTATGACCATTCATATAGTCGGTGTACAAGGATTTCACCCAAAAAAAGCCTTGATGCCGTCAAGTGCCATGAAAATCTATCTGGTTCCTCCGTAAGCTGCACCCCCATCAAACGTTCTACCAAGGACAACCATTCCTCCCATCTGTCATCCCTCAACACACTGCTGAAACTAATATTCAGCGGGTTCTGATTTAAAACATCAACCACACTTATATTTTTGTGACGCACGATGTTAAATTGCGTTGGATATTGAGTGGATAAAGGTGTTTGTCCCAGCCATGAGTCCTCCCAAAACCATGTTTTTAGACCATCACCAATGACAAGAGAACCACCTTGGAAGAAGTCATCCTTCCCATGCATTATCCCCTTCCAAAAAGGAGAATCCATGGGTTTTGCCTTATTATGTAACAACTCCTGCCACTTTCCATCTTCATTAAGAAGCTCAAAAAGCCATTCGCTCAACACGCATTTATTTTTAATATCAAGAACGTCAATATCCAAACCCCCTTGATCTTTTGGTCAGCAAATAATATACCATTTCATTAAGCGATGCTTCTTTTTAGTTGGTCACTTTGACAGATGAAACACAGCCTATAAAAGTCCAATATTTTCCTTACTCCTTTGGGCATTTCAAAAAAAGAAAGAAAGAAGAAACTTAGGTAAACTTGTCAACACAGATTTAATTAGGACAAAACGGTCTCCATATGAGGCAAGCTAGATGGTTAATTCTAAGCTGGCTGTGATACTAGTTCTTGGTCGACTGTGAATTAATCAAGTGATGCTATTCTAGTAACTATTTTGCAATTTAAATATTTTATTTGCAACTTCACTTGCAATTGAAAAAAAACCTCAGTTGCAAACTCGACTTGCAACTAAAAATCGTAGTTGCAACACTCTTGCAAGGAAAAAAAATCAGTTGCCACTCCACTTACAGCTGAAAATCACCGTTGCAACTTCACTTGCAAATGACAAAACCCAAAGGCCGAGCCGCGTTCCCGTTTGCTTTTCACCCTATTCTTTTGATACCCCTATAAACGGTTGTCTTAGTCTCTTTGTACAACTTTTTAGGTTTACTGAGAGTAATTGGAGCAAGTCGATTGTATTTATGAAATGAGGATAATTGACTTTTATCTACCAATCTAGATCAACTGTCTCACAAGAAAGTGTACCATTTTTGTTATATTTTTGCGCAAGAAACTTTACCAAATTAAGCCGCCTTTGACGCTACCTTTCAGCCAACTGGCTTTACAGGTCATCTTTTTATCGCTTTGATTAGCCTTCTCCTTTTACGTTTCAAAATTCATTTGTTGCGCAACTAGTGAAAATGCAACAACTAAGAGCACCTTCGCAAACAGGCGCCGACATTTATCTTATTTCAACGTCGGAACCTGATTCCTTCCTTTGCTTTGCTGTCTAAAATCTATCATACCCTACCCATACGGGTACGGTATCCGGGTAAAATAGCTTTGCTGTCTTATCTAGTGATACTGGCTATCGAGATATATAATGACAATGATGGCTTGGATAGCATGTACTTCCTCCGTCCATAAATAAGTGTACGTTAGGACATGTCTTAAGTCAAACTCCATTAACTTTGACTACATTTTTAGGAAAAAATAGTAGCATTTATGGCACCAAATTAATATGGCTAGACTCATCTTGACATGTAGTTCAATAACATAGTAGTTTCATGTCACATATGTTGTTATTTTTGTGTAAAATTCTAGTCAACTTTAAAATCTTTGACTTCTAAAAAAAAGAAAAATATACACTTATTTGCGGTTGGAGGGAGTATGCATATACTTTTGTGGAAACCCATATCGGAGATCAGACAATGCCAAATGTGTGTGTCCTTTCTTAAGTTGGTCGCTCAAAGTTTGGCGTTGGGAATGAAAATCTAGAGGTAGAACTACGCTAGAACTCATTGTCACCGAACGTGCAGCGAACCCTTCTTCAAAGTCTTTGCTTATGGACATGTAACTTCTCGAGACACAAGCTGACTATTAGTCAGTAGCAAAACTTTCATGGCACACAAGTGATATCACATGAATGCCGGTTCGAACCTCGCGAGATGGATAGTCGTCTAAGCAAGCTACTTATCCTGCGTATTCACCAGTGAGGTCAGCGCTTAGCCTCCCTTACACCCAACGAACAAGGCACAGCGCCGGCGACGTGCATCCATCCTTGTGATCCATATGTATAATTTCGCATCATCAGTCCCAAATATTAATCCCGTTTATGCTGAGCACGTACACATCGCTATCAGAACATTTCAGCTATACAAATGTCACCTATTATTCGATAAACGCGCGGTCGTGGTAGATATATAAACCAATTCGGGCTGTTCTTGCATTGGCACCGTTGTCGTCACGTTTTGCTTATATCTAATTGCATCTGGAGAAAAGAATGACAGGCGTGATTACTCTAACCAAAATTTCTGATGTTAGCGTCGACGTATGTCCATGTGGATCTCGTGTCCTGTAGCCACATCTATCCAAATATGTATTGTACAAATGTATGCAATGTAGGCAACGACAAACCTGGGTAGACCCAATTTCAAAGACTTAGCTGTAGCGAAACTCATATTTAATTCCTGAGACAGATAATAAAAAAGAGCATAATAAAAAAGAGCGGTTTGTCCGATGGTTATTGATAATTATGGCAAGTCTTCTTCTATGCGATAGATATGTCTTCTAGAACATATCCTCGAAAATTTGATAATCATGATAAATCAAGCATTAGATGATGCAAGTTGATTTTTCTTTGGATTTTGTAAATGTCTATTCCTCAGCTGACTATAGCTACAACTGGCTCATTCGTCTCCTGAAGCTGAATCTATCGATATATGTACCATACAAATGTCACTAATAGAAAAAGGGGCTTCCGTCCAAGCCTTTAGTACCGGTTTCCTTACAAACCGGTACTAAAGGGTGCATTAGTACCGGTTGCATTGTCCACACCTTTAATACCGGTTACAAAGGATATTTAGTATCGCATTTTTTGACACTGTAAAGTAGAAGAGAAAATGATAGAAAATTCAAAAAATAAAATATTTTCAGATTATTGTATGTTATGCAACCTACTATTAGGGAAAATTAACAAATTTGAATTTTCACTTTTTGCAAAAAAGTTTTGAAAAATGGTAAACCGCAATAACTTTTGCATACGACGTCGAAAAAAAAACGTATGATATATCAAAAAAATCCTGGGAAAAAGTTACATCCGAATTCACTAGGGTTTACCCGGTTAGCCAATTTTTAGATTCTCAAAATTCCAAATGAAAATATGAAAGCAGGAAGATTTTAGTTTTTTCCAGAAATTTAGAATTTTATATATTTTTATTTTTAAAAAAATTAAAATTAATAATTATAAGATTTTTTGAATCCCAAAATATTACTATGACTTTTAGCAAATTATAATATTTTCAAATTTTCAGGTTTTAGGTTTGGCAAAAAAAATATTAAAAATTTACAAAATAATACAAATTTAAAAAGTTAATTTTATTTATTTATTTAACATTATTATTACATCATTACTTTTGTTTATTAAAAAAATTATTTGGAATTTAAACAATAAAGAAGTGTGACATCGACCAACATGTTAATAGGATTGATATGATACTACTATCACATACATGCGCGCGAAGCACTTGGAAGTGGAACGGGATGGAACTCGGAAGTTAAGGGTGCTAGTGCGGGAGTAGTGTGAGGATGGGTGACCGGCCGGGAAGTTTGACCACGGATAAGTAATTTGACTAGAGATTAAGTGTAGTTAGAGACTAACGGAAATACTAGAAATTCTGAAGAAAAAAATGAGTGAAAAAAAATTAGGAAAAAATGGTTAAAAAAAATTAAACGAAATAGCCTTTAGTACCGGTTCATAGGTGGGAGGTCTTTAGTACCGAATCTTTAGTACCGGTTCCAAAATCGGTACTAAAACCCCTTTGGAACCGGTACTAAAGGGGATTTCTCTATGCAACGCAGGCGATGACAAACCTGAATAGACCTAGTTTCAAAGACTTAGTTGTACCTAAACTCATATTTAATTTCTGAGACAGATAAAAAAAGAGCAGTTTGTCCGGTGGTTATTTGATAACTAAGACAAGTCTTCTTCTATGCGATACATATATCTTTTAGGACATATCCTCAATAAATTGATAATTATGATAAATCTAGCATTCGATGATGCCAGTTGATTTCCCATGTGTTTCTCTTCGTGATGCCATGGTAGAGCTAGCCCGGACAACCACCACCGTGATGAGATTCGTAGCATAGAAAACGAAAAAAATCTTACAAGATACGAACGAATTCAAAATCCAATCTAGAAAAAGCTAAGATCCAAGATATGATCTATGAATTGCAAACAACGAGATAGATATCAAGATCTATATACCCTTGTAGATCGCAAATTTCTGATGTTAGCGTCGACGTATGTCCATGTGGATCTCGTGTCGTGTAGCCGCATCTATCCAAATATGTATCGTACAAATGTATGCAATGTAGGAAACGACAACCCTGGGTAGACTCAATTTCAAAGACTTAGGTGTAGCCAAACTCATATTTAATTTCTGAGATAGATAATAAAAAAGAGTAGTTTGTCCGATGGTTATTTGATAATTATGACAAGTCTTCTTCTATGCGATAGATATGTCTTCTAGAGCATATCCTTGAAAATTTGATAATCATGATAAATCGAGCATTAGATGATGCAAGTTGATTTTTCTTTGGATTTTGTAAATGTCTATTCCTCAGCCGGTTATAGCTACAACTGGCTCATCCGTATCATGTAGCCGAATCTATCGATATATGTACCATACAAATTTATGCAATGCAGGCCATGACAAACCTGAATAGATCTAGTTTCAAAGACTTAGTTGTACCTAAACTCATATTTAATTCTGAGACATATAATAAAAACGAGCAGTTTGTCCGGTAGTTATTTGATAACTAAGACAAGTCTTCTTCTAAGAGATACATATATCTTTTAGGACATATCCTCGAAAAATTGATAATTATGATAAATCTAGCATTCGATGATGCAAGTTGATTTCCCATGTGTTTCTCTTTATGACGCCATGGTAGAGGTCGCTAGCCCGAACAACCACCACCATGATGGGATTCATAGCATAGAAAACAAAAAGTTTCTTAAAAGATACGAACGAATTCAAAATCCAATCTAGAAAAAGCTAAGATCCAAGATATGATCTATGAAATGCAAACAATGAGATAGATATCAAGATCTATATACCCTTGTAGATCGCAAAGCGGAAGTGTATATTACGTGGTCGATGTAGTCGTACTCCTCGCGATTCAAATAATCCCATATCCCATTTTCTTTGTCTCGCGATATTTTACTTGTCCAAGATTCGATCATCGGTATCACCATACCTAGTTCAATCTTAATACTAGTAAGCACTCTTTACTCCTACCATAACACATCATTCACTTGTGGCTAACTCATTAGTCACATGCTTGCAAGCGATACAGAATGTGTGTTACCTGAGTGGGCCCTGAGTATTAAATAAGCTGGACTAAAGGGAGGGGGAGGGGGCTTTAGTCCCGCTTATTTAATACCGGTTGTGCAACCGGTATTAATGGCCGTTGGAAACCGCGACTAATGGCTCTTTTTCCACCAGTGTTAGACAAGCTCGTATGCCGCATGACATGGGCATACCCTTTGGGTAACCATTATTAGTATACCTGGCTCGGCCCAATATGGAGAAGACCAAATATGGAGAAGGCCCAACAAGGCAACCCGAAGAAGTAGTCGACTAGGACTCTTGTAAAACCCTAGGCTGGTTGCATATATAAAGCTAGCCAGGGCACCCGAAATAGAGAGGAGAACGAGATAGACAAAATATAGACAACATAGCTCCGCCTATGGCGGCACCCTGTAAACACATCTATGATCATATACTGGATTGCTAGCAGCACGTAGGGATCCTCCACCGAGGGGACCCGAAGCTGGGTACGTCGTGTGCCTAATCTCGTCCCCGGAATCTCCATCGTCGCTCTCCCGAAACCCTAGTCTACAATACGTAGGCATTGCCGAGGTGTTCCCTCGTCAATTGGCGCCATCTGTGGGAATCGCGACGACTGGATTTCGTTATCCGGGCGGGATCCATCATCATCAACAACGTTCAGATCGCATCCAGATTGAAATTTTCGACTACTTCATCGGCCGGCCGGCAGGATTTTTTTTTCTCACGGATTCGTTCGCCGAGTTGAACAAGATTTGGATCTAGACGGAAGTCAGGCGGGTCGTTTCACCAGCTTATTCACGAAGTACGCTGCCGCCGCCAACGTTTCTCATCATGGCCGATGTGCGCGCACGGATGCATCATCAACCACCAAGTAAAAAAACGATCAGCCAGGCTGATCACTTCGTGGCAGACCTTGTCTCCCGCAAGGATAGCACACCACACGTTCACGTGTGATTTTTCTTTCTCTTCTTTGATTATCTCATTGGTTAAATATTACTTTACTAAGACCAGATCTAACCTATCGTATGTCTTTTTGCACGTATACATCACCTGGAAAATTTCGATGGTGGACAAAACAAGCCGAGAATTATCGAGGCTTGCGACACTGAAAATTCATCTTCTTCAACACGACTTCGTCCGATACAGGAATCGTCGGGTGCTATTTTTCTAATTGATTATTCTTCGTAGATTAATTCGATCGAATATTTTTCCGTCTTGTGTCATTACTTGTGCGCAGACCTTCGCAATCCAATACAGCTACAGATCGGAATAAAGCTTCGACTACTTCGCCGCGTACAGTCATCACGCTCGGGGGCTCACTCGTCGTGGATCCGCCATATCAACTGCGTTCTCTTCATCGACCACTTTCAGCCAGGCGCCAAACAACTACATCAACCGTGTCTGTCGCACGGCCTGTTTTCACGCCGACTTCGTCGTAGCCGATAAAAAAAAGCTAAGTGTTCCTCTCCCAAGAGTCAGTTATTATTTACTTTCGCTACACCCAAATACCAGGGGGCTGCACCATTACAATATTACAGCAAATACACCCAACACTGGGAGCCGTGCCATTACTTTGTTACCACAAATACACTCGGTTACTTGGTGAATTTCTTTTCATCGCCTCTGGATATATCTTCTTCGGCTCCGTGGATTTATTTTCGGCTTAGTGAAATTACCTTCTTCGGATCAGTGGAGTCATCATCTTCGGCTTATTGGATTTTTCTTCATCGGATTCATCTTATAAGATTCATCTATATGAATATCACTGGATTTATCATCGAGGATTATTACTGGATTTATTTTCTTCGGCGGATTCATCTTTTTACTGGATTCTTCGGTTCAATGGATTAATCTTCTATAATTATTACTGGAACTATTATCTTCGGCTCAATGGATTCATCCTCTATGATATCGGTAGATTCATCTTTAATATATGCTCTATATTTAATAGCGCAATCTTTAATGTGGATTCATCTCAAATACCTCATCTTGGATTCATCTTCGCGGATTTATATTATATCATTGTTAATGGCTTCATCTTAAATGGCGTCACCTTATATGACGTCGCAACTCCGTCAACTTCTTTCGACATCATGGCTAAACACTCGGGGACTCGATCATGACTTCGCCTCGAGTAACAACTGTGGCACGGCATCTAAGCAACAATCATGACATCACCCCAGGAGTGCTCGGGGGCTTGGCTATTTCTTCATCAATAATATGGCGGCATCTACTTTCGTTATTTGGTGGTTTCTACTTTGGATGGATTTCTTATCTACACTCGAAGACTTCGTCATGCATCGACTTCGTCGTGTCCAAAAAGCTAAGTGTTCTTTTATTTTGCACAAAGTTGATTATCGTTTACCTTCGCCGCACCCGACGCTCGGGGCTGCGCGACATATATTCACTTTACATATCATCGAATCTGAGCATCTGACACCGCATGCGAAAAAGATAGTCAAGGGAAAGATAGAAAAAGTTTATTTATTTTATGCAGGAGAAAGCAAAATTCAAAGAGAGCACCCGACGAAATCAAAAGAGCACCCGACGAAATCAAAAGAGCACCCGACAAAATCAAAAGAGCACCCGACAAAATCAAAAGAGCACCCGACGATATTTTCTTCAGGGAGGAACCCGACGAAATCTTGGGAGAATCCGACGAAATTTTATTCAAAGAGGACCCGAAGAATTATCCTCAAGAAGGACCCGAAGAATTATTTTCAAGGAGGTCCCAAAGAATTATCATCAAGGAGGTCCCGAAGAATTATTTCCAAGGAGGTCCCGAAGAATTATTTTCAAGGAGGTCTCGAAGAATTATCCTCAAGGAGGTCCCGAAGAATTGTCCTCAAGGAGGACCCAAAGAAATTTTCCTGAGGGAGGAACTCGACGAAATTATCATCAAGGAGAAACCAAAAAAAAAAAAAAAAAATAGAGGAGGAGAAAAAAAAACAAAAGAGGATGGACAAATCTTCGGGTCCATTGACTCGTCATTTGTTCTGAGCAAGAGCATCGGCGATGTGCCTGACGATAATATAGAAGAACCAATATATTCGGCTGTCTCATCAAGCCCGAGAGAAAAATATAGAAGAACCCGCAAAATGGGTCATTGCATCAGCCGAACAAGGCACTCGACAATATATTCTCGAACGCCAAAGTTGCGATCAATTTCTGAATGCCGCAAATTTGCGAAGGTAAGACCCCAGATCCGTTCTGCTGGGCGTGGCATCGCCGAAGACTGCGCTCTGCTACTTTTATCCGTATCAACGGATACGAAGAAAAATCCTAACGGACGCGTTAGGTACCCGATAAAATATGACCGGGACTCGACAGAATGGTAAGACCTTAAGCGGCACCTGTCGAAGTTTACACCGAGTATCCCGAGATCATGTCCAGGGACGTGATCTTGAAGTAGGTTTTTGCGGATTGCCACTAGAGCAGTTAACTAGTACCTGATCCGTCAGATGAACTAGCCCCAACTACCGTTATCCCTGTACAATATAGATATCAATGTCAAATAAAAATAGCAACGGCGTGGATTCGATAAAAAGAGGGGTTGCGCCAAGTTGTTTATCGAGTAGTACAACTTGAGCCTATGCCTAGGTGCAAGCACCTGCTCATAGGCTCGGGGGCTACTCTTATCGAGAGTATTGTTCACCCTCCCGATAAGATACAAGAAAGAGGAAAAATTGTGGTGTCGATTACAAGCAAGTTGAGCCTACACCCAAGTGCAAACACTTGGCTGTAGCCTCGGGGGCTACTCCCATCGGGAGCGCTGGTCGCGCGCCCGATAGAAAATAACTTCGACAGCATCTACGACAATCAAGGTTTGTAGACTCAACTCGATTCTACGACTCGAGTGGAGCCTACTCCCATCGGGAGCACATGGATTTCATCGAGTCCTCCAGAAATATAGTTAAGTTCTTCATCGAGTAGTACAACTTGAGTCTATGCCCAAGTGCAAGCACTTGCCCATAGACTCGGGGCTACTCCCATCGGGAGCGCTGCCGCGCACCCGATAGAAAATTAACTCGAGAATCGTCGACATCATCTACGCTACACATGATCTACGGCATGGACCTCGCCTTGTATTTTCTTCGACTTCGGAGATGGTTATGCTTGGAGTTTCTACGCAAGTCTTCGACTTCCCTATAAACTCGGGGGCTACTGACATGGGCATACCCTTTGGGTAACCATTATTAGTATACCTGGCTCGGCCCAATATGGAGAAGACCAAATATGGAGAAGGCCCAACAAGGCAACCCGAAGAAGTAGTCGACTAGGACTCTTGTAAAACCCTAGGCTGGTTGCATATATAAAGCTAGCCAGGGCACCCGAAATAGAGAGGAGAACAGATAGACAAAATATAGACAACATAGCTCCGCCTATGGCGGCACCCTGTAAACACATCTATGATCATATACTGGATTGCTAGCAGCACGTAGGGATCCTCCACCGAGGGGACCCGAAGCTGGGTACGTCGTGTGCCTAATCTCGTCCCCGGAATCTCCATCGTCGCTCTCCCGAAACCCTAGTCTACAATACGTAGGCATTGCCGAGGTGTTCCCTCGTCACCGCACAGGGTCTCTATTAATTCGTGACGGTCAGCGCTTGAGCTACATGCATGAACCACGCCATGCCGGTGCCCATCAAGATGGCATTTGACAGCGGGCAGCGCTAGGAATCGGCTCCCGATATATGGTTTCCATCGGACTAGTGGCTAGCCGTACGATTGAAATCAAGATGGACGTTGGCTTTTCAAGGAGCCCTGCACGACTCTCGTTAAACGACTGCATGCTAATTCCGTGATTATTTCTCTCGTTATGCAAACCTCCCTTAACTGATACCGCTAATTAGTAGGTACACAATTAACTGCTCCCGAGTATAACTCTCCAGTATTTGTAGGAAACAAAATCTGTTTTGAAGGAAACTAGCAAAATTGCAGGCATGCTTCCGTGGGAATTTTTTTTCCTAATGTTATCTAAGTTTGCTTCTGTTGGCTTCCATTACAACAGAATGCTGCTTCATTCTAAAAATATTTATTTTAGACGTATCAAACTATATTTCTGTGGGATAATTTCTTCCAGGGTGAATGGATCTTTTTTGAACCGTCAAACACAATGCACTATTTTTGGAAGCACATATTTGATTTGTGTGTCGAAACTCGAAAGCTTCATTCATATGCCTATGAAGCATAGTGCGCTATTTATAAGAAGCATGTCTGGTGTGTTAACAAATTTTTGGTCCCTTGCTTAGGAAATTATACGAGTATTGTGAAACCTACATGATTTGTTTTTGCATGACAAAAAAGCTTTATTCTTATACTTATAGATATATTTAGTGCTACATGAATCTTTTGACATACTTCGGACAACATACATATTTGTTTCCTTGAAATCGTCAAAATACATAGCTTCGTACATTCATATACCATGTCTCCTACATGTTACAAATTTTCTTCAAGCTACAAAATGATATGTTTGCTGGATGCATCATGTGTTAGCCAACATGTTACAAATACTCAATTCATTTCCTTCGGCGTCATGGAGACCTAAATACAGGAGCCCTTAGCCCTTGAATGACATGACACAGCGGTGGGCGCCCATGCTTGTTGAAGTGCCTACTGAGTAGTAATGAAGCATTGCTGGTTTATCAATGAAGCACCCATGGTTTATCAATGAAGCATCCATGGTACATAGAGGACTACATGTTAAGTGGTTGAAGCTATAACTGCACACTAATGAAGCATTATGAGTTTATCAATGAAGCATCCAGGGTATAAAAGACTAGAGGTTAAATGGCTGAAGCTGTAGCTACACAGTACTGAAACATCTAGAAATAAGAATGAAGCTTCATATTAGATCATACGAAGCATTAAAAATAAAATTGGATGCATCACATGATGGTATTCGAACCATCACAGAAGACTATTCCTAGGATAATGTACGTAGCACATAATGTGAGGTTGAGAAGCAGCGAAGCATTTCATATTTTAGCATTGAAGCATACACGGTACATGGATGTGAGTATTTGAACATCTAACTAAAAATTGGGAGGCATCGACCTAAATATTACAGTATTACCATGCAGAAGTATATACATTTGGATCACGGAATTATCAATACTTGCTGCAAACATGTAGATGCATAATTCAGGGATGGGCAAACATACTTTTTACAAAGTTTGTTAATTTATACACATACAAAAGGAAACAAGAGAACATGATATCAATAGAAGGTCAATCGTACGAATATAAAACCTAGGTCGGCTTGAGGTTGTAGGCGCCTGCTGTCGTCGCTGAAGAAACGGGGTGCGGAAGAGAGATGGCAGTACGTGGCCTTCTGACCATGCCGATCTTCCCCACCACTAGGCGAGCCCGCCCTCCTCCTTACATTCACCCTGGGAACTATAGGCTCATACAGAATTACAGATGTGTCGCAATGGGGGAACTGCTTCCTGTTCCGGTGCTAGGGAAATGGCGAAAGGGGGAGTAAAACGTGTCGGCGTTGTGGATTGGGAGAAGATCAATGTGCTGGAAAGGAACAGGGGCGGCGCGATGGTGACGGGAGATTGCGGTGCGGTCGGAGAAGAGTGGTGGCGCGACGAGGAGGAGAGAGGAGTAGCGGGACGATGGGAGAGCACTAGCGGCGACAGCAGATTGACGATTTGGGGGAGGATCCAACTGACAGGGAATTTTGGGAAGGAGATAACTATCCGCAAATTTGGGGGTGAATCCGTGGAGGTGGTCAACGTGCTAAGTTAGTGGGTTCAGCTTTTTTTTTTCATCAGAAAGCCTTGCATGCGGCCGTGCGATGTATTTGGCATGGATGGCATCGGATAGGTCCGATTTTTGTGTTTCCATCGGGCTACGATAGATAGTGTTTACCTTTGACAGCATCATACTAGTTCCATCGTTTTCAAGGGAGAAACAGGTTGCCCATGAATAGATTATCGCGACAACATTTCGGGAAAGAGTTCTCGTACGACATAACGCAATTGTCGCGTCAACATTTCAGGAAAGAGTTCTCGTACACATGAGGGGCGCCGTGGCTCGGAGAGGAAATAAGAACCAATTAATTCACAAATCTAAATAGACAACGAGGATATAACGCAACCGGATGAAGTACATAATTTGGCATGCACATACATATTCGATTGTCCTCTACATGCAAAAAAAAAAAAATTGTCCGGATTTTCTGAGTCATGGAAACGCAAATTTTCGGCACACACGGACATGGTAACACTAACCCCCTACCCGCTGACCACAGTGTATTTTTGAATGAAGATAGACCTTAGAAAAGATCAACCCTGTTTCGGCAAAAAAAAAAAAAAAGTCGACCCTGCTACCAGGAGAAATGCAGAATTCTTGTTTCTTTCAAGAGACAAGATAAGCCAGGCTAGATGACTAATTGTAAGCCAAACGCTTGTATTTATGAAATGATGATAATTGTCTTCTATATGTATCTTTACAACAAAGTTTACTGTTTTATTGCCAAAGAAAGTTTACCAAATTAGCCGCCTTTGTAAGTGACATACTTACAACTAATAACGAAGTAAAAATACTGGGAAAGATTGCCATTCTTATCGCTTTGATGGGGGTGTTCCTTTTACATTTCATCTGTTCCACAATACGGCGGGAAACGTAACAACTGATAACGAAGTAAAACTACAGGGAAACATTTACACACGCGTATCACTACAGGAAACACATAAAGTGCCGACGGCCATCCTCTGTGCCGACTGCTAAATGTTGGGGCCGTTGGCACAGGGCCCTTTCCGACCAGGCCAGCAGGCAAGCCATCGGTACAGGAAAGCCGTCAGCACAGGAAGGCCTGTGTCGACGGCAACCTTCGGCATAAGTTTCAGCCGTTGGCACAACCTCTCCACCGTGAGCCGTTGGCGTAGCTATTTCCCATTTTACCACAGTAATTTTAGAAAACTTATAACTAAATTATTATAATTCAGAAAAATACAAATAAGATATCAAAATTTTCAGGAAAATAAGATTTATCTTGAAAAATATCAAATTTGGAATATTGCAAATATCTCAAAAGACCTTCTCAAAAATGAGCTATCATGTGCTATGTTTCATGGCTTTCACGCCGAACGGTCATCGTTATGGCTAGAATCATCGCATAGTTTGTGATAATGTGCCCATATTATGCACACATGTGCATCTTGGGATGACGAACAGTGTTGCAGGAGGAAGATTTTATTTTCGTAGCACGAACAAGCTATTTTCCATTTTCCGTCCCAAAAACGGGATGCTTTGTGAAGCAACCACAAAATGAAAGTTCACAATGGTACCACCCCATTTTTTTGAAAAATAGCAGACCACCTTACATACACAATTTCCCAATCGGGGTATCCGAAACATTTCCGTCCACCCCTCTTGAAAAAGACAAATTTTGGCCAAATCGGCACGAAGTCGGTCATATTTGAACTACGGGTACATGATCTAATACTCATGATTTTTTTGGAAATTTATTTTTAGGTTCAGAATATTCTATTTCATTATAGTTCCATTGCAAGTTTAGCTAGGCTCATCCCCGAGCTAAGAATCTTCATGCCCGCCGTTTTGACCATAGTTTGAAATGGGCATAAACAATTCAAAAATGATTAAAAAATGAAAAACCTTCGCGTGGTGTCATATTATGTGACATAGTTGAAAGGAAAAGTATTAAACTTGAAATATTGCAAATATCTCAAAAAACCTTCTCAGAAATGAGCTATCATGTTTCATGTTTCAAGGCTGTCAGCTCGAACGACCAATGTTATGGCTAGATTCGTGGCATAGTTTGTCATAATGTGTTCATATTATGCACACATGTGTATGGTACCACCCCATTTTTCAAAAATACTAGACCACCTTAATTCACAATTTCCCAACCGGGGTATCTGAAACAATTCCGTCCACCACTCGTGAAAAAGACAAATTTCGGCCAAGTGAGCACGAAGTCGGTCAGATTTGAACTACAGGTATTTGATCTAATGCTCATGATTTTTTCAAAAAATCATTTTTAGGTTCACAATATGCTATTTCATCAGAGATCGATTGCAAGTTTAGCGAGGCTCATCCCCGAGCTTAGAATTTTCATGCCCGCCGTTTTGACCATAGTTTGAATCGGGCATAAGAAATTCAAAAACGATCGAAACAATGAAATACCATAGTGTGGTGTCATATTATGTAACATAGGTAAAACTAAAAATATCAAACTTGGAATATTGCAAATATCTCAAAAAAACTTCTCAGAAATGAGCTATCATGTTCGATGTTTCATGGCTTTCAGGCCGAACGACCAATGTTATGGCTAGATTTGTGGCATAGTTTGTGATAATGTGCCCATATTATGCACACATGTGCATGTTCGAATGGCGAATAATGTTGCAGGAGGAAGATTTCCTTTTCGTCGCGCCAAAAAGCTATTTTTTTATTTTTCGAGTCCAAAAAATGGGGTGTTTTGTGAAGCAACCACCAAATGAAACTTTCACAATGGTACCACCCCATTTAAAAAAAATACTAGACCACCTTAAATGCACAATTTCCCAACCGGGATATCTTGAATATTTTCGTCCACCTCTCGTGAAAAAGAAAAATTCCTGCCAAATTGGTAGGAAGTCGGCCAGATTTGAACTACAGATACATGATCTAATGCTCATGATTTTTTGAAAAATCATTCTTAGGTTCAAAATATGATATAGATGTCATATTTGGATTCCTCTCATTTTTCTGATCGATTTAGACATATTATTTATCAAATTCTGATTTACAGATTTAAAGATATTAATCATTCCATATTAAATAGAAAATGAAAAAAAATCATTTTATTGTGATTTGAATTCAAGATTAATATTACTTATTCATTGTAGTTTACATAAGTACTCTCGCTGGTCCTTTTTAATTGACTCGAATTTACTATAAATTTGTAGTAAATTCGAGTCAATTAAAAGAGACGGCAGA
This sequence comes from Lolium rigidum, assembly GCF_022539505.1. Classification (NCBI taxonomy): domain Eukaryota; kingdom Viridiplantae; phylum Streptophyta; class Magnoliopsida; order Poales; family Poaceae; genus Lolium; species Lolium rigidum. The sequence continues at coordinate 302,680,261 of NC_061510.1, read as the reverse complement.
GAGTAATTGTTAGGAATTAAAAAAAATAAAGATGCGACATCAAAAAATAGGGGTTAATAAGATCGATATTATAGTATTAGAAAGTTCTTTCACAGAAACTCGTGCCAACAGCGATGTGCCAACGGCCGGTGGGATGGCGGTCGTGGGCACCTTGACTAGTTCGTATTCAGCTAATGTGATGCGTATCATCTTTAAAACGGCTTGGTGGGCACAATGTTATTAGGTACGTAGTCTTTGTAGCATTGCATGCAGTATTCATGAGGACTACATTTGAAATGCTTCTACAGGCACCAGTACAGCAGTACACAAATGGACCTTATCTCCCTACAAACTGTAGACGGTGACGAACTGTAGATGAGTCAAGAGTGGGTCCGCAGGTGCTTTGCTCTAGCGTGCCGTTTAGTTTGTGGACAAATATATTGGATGAGATATGGTCCACAGTTTGATGGATGTATGGTGCAAATTCGGTTACATTTTCTAATTGGTTCTAAGTATTTGAGGGGATGGGATGATCTTTCTTTAGCATAATATTTAATAGCAACTTGATAGCTGTGTCTAAATGAAATCAGCCTAAACAAAATGGGAAACGATATCGATGGCGGAGGCGACCACGGCCAGTTGAACGATCATGCTGGCCACTACGAGGAAGACCAAACTCTCTGGAATCCGCGAGGAAGACCGACCTCGACAGCGTCTCCAATTGGCTTAGACCAGAGCCAAGCATCGGTGGAGGCGGCGCAAGGCCAGGGGCAGCCCCGGCCAGGGTTCGCTGGGAGCAGCGCGAGGCTAGGGTGGAGACCATTGCGAGGCTTAGATGGGGCAGCACGATCCGCTCGACGTTGGAATGGATGGGGGAGGTAGCGTTGGAGGAACCGGTGGTAGTCTTGGCCACGGCTTCGGTAGATCGGTCTAGGTGTGTAGGCGGAGAGCTTGAAGGAGCGAGCAGATAGCGGTTGGCAGCGGGTCTTGGCCACTCCGGTGACAACTGACAATGAAGGTTCGGCAGAGATGAGATGGCGGCAACGTCCTGGCGGCGGAGAATGGTTTCAGACAGAAAGGGGAAAATTAGAGGAGGAACACAAGATTTAGGAAAAATGGGATCAGCTGGTCGGCCGTTTTGGGTGGTCCAGTTGATCTATCTTTCTTAGAGAATATCCCACTCCGATGGATCATCCCATCCACCCAATCTACAGCACACAAGCAAAAGAAGGATCATCCCATCCCATCCCTATAGTCATCAACCAAACACACGGCTAGTAGACCAGCTGCTGCAGGCAGGGCCAGGGGTCCTCGTAAAATAGATTTGTCCAAACTGAGATGTAGACCAACATCACTGTTGCTTGGGTGTCCCCCTTGCTTGAGTGGCCAAGATCTCTTCATACCTCTTCCTAACCAGGGGCATATTAATTAAAAGTGAATAAAAAGACATAGGTGCAAGCTCTAGAGTAGCCCATATGGTCCCTTTAAATCTATATTATTTAGTAGTCAGACGCGCAGACAACCGTGTACGCTGAAAACCGAAAATACATGGGTAAAATATTCCGGCCATATCGGCTGATAGGAAAAATGAGTATACCTAGTATATCTAGATATATGAGGGTATATGGGGCTTGATATGGGTTTTTGGAGGCTAAAAATAAGACACCGGGAAAAACTTACCTCTTCAAGTTTTGGTGAGGGGGGACACCAAAGCAAGCCTCGATCAACAAAGAGCTGGAAGAGCTTATGCCACAACATCCACTATACATGTGTACCAATACAAGGACGAACATATATCCTTTTAGGTTTCTCTTTATTCAGTGAGATAAATTTATTGTCCACTTAATTGGATAAAACTAGAAGAACAAAAAATAAACTAGAAAACACCCACAACCTAGCGTATGGCATAATCAGATATCAAACTCGACACACTGATGAGGATCCTGGCAATTCACCCACCAGGTCTTTAGTCGTCGAGCTCGGGACCTGCGCCTCCGGCTTTGCCATTTGGAGTTACATACCAATGTACCAAAACACCACAATAGTTGCAGTGGGTCCATGTGACATAGGCATGCTCAATGGGCCCGAGGATATTTGGAGGCCTACGACCCGAAGCTTTCAAGGCCCGGAAGCCCAGTAAATGTCAATATGGAAGATAGAGTTATTGTAGGGATTGAGAGTCACGTAATCATACGGGAAGGACTTCGATAGTCTCCCGGAGTTTGTAACCTGTACGACACAAAAAGCCTCGGCTCCACCTCCTATATAAAGCGGAGCCGAGGGTGAAATAAAGGATCGAATCCATTGTCAACATACACCCTAGTTTTTCATAGTCGAGCATCTTTTCGGCTGAACCTTCGAGATCTACTTGCCCTCTACTTTCTACGAAACCCTAAGTCTACAATCTGTTGGCATTGGCAAGTTAATCCCTCGTCAATTGGCGCCGTCTGTGGGAATTAGAGGCGACAAGGAGGTGATCTCGATGGCATCGTCAACATCGTCAACATCATTGATAGCAAGCAACGTGATGGACGGTGGTAAACATGCCCAACCTGATCTCGTCGATTTTTTTACTCACCCTCCCGCTCGTTTGCATGCATATGCCGATCTGGAGGAGTCGATGGAGATGACGTTCGGGAGTTTCCACTTCCGTGTCGGGAAAGAAGGATCACATCGTCTCGCGGCACCGAGTTTTTCGGGATCATTAGCGGCTGATTCCGATTTCTCAGGATCATCATCATCATCAATCGAGTTAGGCGACGAGGAGGTTTCGCCGCCAAGCTTCATCAAGCCCGCCATCGGCGGAGAACTCGCCGATCTGCTCGGTGGCATGTCTTTTGGGTCATTCACGGGGTCCAATCTGAGCAGCGACTCGGAAAGCATCGACAACTTCGACTTCATCGACAGATCTACTTCTATTCGGGGGGTCTTCACCGATCGATACAACGGTGTCACCGATCCTGAAGATGATGAATACACAACTGCAATATATCATCAAGTCTACGCAATCGGGGAATCAGGCCAACAAGAAGACGAAGCGTCGGAAGCTTTTGATGACTTGGGCAATCCATACATCGACCCTGCAGATCTCACGCGCGGAACAGGGAACAAATACGTCAGTCCCACGCTGTGAGAGAAGGTACAGCTGCCGCAAGCAGCTTGGGATAGAGCTCAGAGGACTATGGATGGCACGGAGCCGATGACTACCACGGTTGCACCGGAAGCGTTGCAAGCATACCAATATAAACTCGCTCGCGTCGGACGAGAGTTAGAGAAACAGAGAAGAGTACTCGAAGCAAGGAAAGCCGCAGCTTCTGCGTCAAATGCGCAGGGCCGAACTAAGTCGACAATCCGGAACATCGGGAGACAATCACAGAGACGCAAGTGCAAGAGGAAGATCTCGACTGGTAAACATGCCTGAGCATGAAAGAGAGAACCTGATCCAAAACCTCGACATGTCCTTTATGTCAATAGACACGAGAGGGCACATCATCCCAAAAACGCTGGAAGAAGGATATCTGGCGACACTTGCTTTCATGTTAGCATCCAAACCACCTGCAGGAGATCCCAGGGAAGCATTGTATAATATGGCCATGGCAGGAGTTTGAATCATGGGGACAACAATACAAGGGTCAAGTACACCGCAACCCAAGAGTGCTCCAAGACAAAATAGTCCTCGACCCACTACGGCGGCACGAGATCCTCCACGAGAAGGTGATGCAAGAAATACAGTGACGCAAGCACGAGTCGATAGAGCACGACAGGAATGGGACCGTGAAAATAGAAGAGAGTGTCGGTACTCACCGGAAGTTAGCGAAGAAGACATGTGTGGACTCCCTTGCTTTACCCGACGGGTTCGCAAAACTCGGGTTCCCTCTAGCTTTAAGCTACCCGATAATTGTAAAAAGTTCGATGGATTGCAAGATCTAGAGAACTGGTTGGTCGACTACCTGGAAACAGTGAAGCTGATGGGCGGAACTAGAGGAATAGCCATGCAAAGCATCCAAGTTCACCTTAGTGGAGCCGCAAGATCTTGGATGAAGAAGTTACCAGGAGGATCCATCGACAGTTGGGAGACTTTTGAGGACTTGTTCGTGAAAAACTTTCGTTCCACGTGCAAGAAGCCTGCATCAATAGAGCAGCTAAGGGCCTTGATGTCTACGCACGCTTCTATTCCTGTAGACAGTGTTGGGACTCCAAGAGCAGAGGTTTGTAGAACAGCAGCAAGTTTCCCTTAAGTGAATCACCCAAGGTTTATCGAAGTCAGGGAGGTAGAGGTCAAAGATATCCCTCTCAAGCAACCCTGCAATTAAGATACAAGAAGTCTCTTGTGTCCCCAACACACCTAATACACTTGTCGGATGTATAGGTGCACTAGTTCGGCGAAGAGATAGTGAAATACAAGTAATATGGATGATTATAAGTAGTAATTGCAATCTGAAATAAAAATGGCAGCAAGCAAACATGTAGCAGAACTTGTTGGAAACGGTGTTTCAATGCTTGGAAACAAGGCCTAGGGATCATACTTTCACTAGTGAACAATCTCAACAATGATCACATAAATAAATAACTTCTCTTCACTTGTGCTACTTTCAAACACTCTCTTGTTGGATAACAAACACCATTCATTGTGTAGGGCTATAAAAGCACACCTCAAGCCGGAGTAAACAAGCTCCACAACGTCCGGAGTTCATATTAAAATAACCTCTAGAGTGCATAATAGACCATTGCAATTTAGACCGAGTACTAACATAGCATACACACTGTCACCAATAGCTATGAAAAGGGGAATAGATCGCATCAATACTATCATAGTAATAGTTAACTTCATAATCTGCAAGAGATTACAATCATAACCTACGCCAAGTACTACATGATGCACACATTGTCACCTTTACATCATGGAGGAGGAATAGACTACTTTAATAACATCACTAGAGTAGCACATAGATTAATAGTGATACAAAGCTCATGATCACATAAAGATCACACCATGGGAGAGAGAGATGAACCACATAGCTACCGGTGTAGCCCTTAGCCTCTGGGGGGAACTATTCCATCCTCATCATGGGAGACAGCAACGGCGATGAAGATGGCGGTGGTGTCGATGGAGATGACTCCGGGGGCAATTCCCCGTCCCGGCGGCGTGCCGGAACAGAGACTTCTGTCCCCCGAAACGGAGTTTCGCGATGGCGGCGGCGCCCCTGGAGTCTTTCTGGAGTATGATTGATTGATTCAGGGTTTTCGCGTCGCGAGGGATTATATAGGCGAAAGGGCAGCGTCGGTGGAGTCCCGAGGGGCCCACACCATAGGGTGGGGCGGCCCCCCCCTGGCCGCGCCGGCTGATGGGGAGGAGGCCCCGGGCCTCCTCCGGCCTGGCCCTTCTGGCTCCGTGAGTCTTCTGGCGGAATAGAATTTCTGTGATTTTTCTGGATTTTTCCGAGCACTTTGGTTTTTGGGCCTTTTCTGCAATAAACAGATATAATAAACAGAAACTAGCACTGTGGCATCTTGTTCATAGGTTAGTCCAATAAATGCCATAATATGATATAAAATGCATATAAAACATGTAGATATTGTCATAAAACTAGCATGGAACATAAGAAATTATAGATACATTTGAGACGTATCAAGCATCCCCAAGCTTAGTTCCTACTCGCCCTCGAATAGGTAAACGATAACAAGGATAATTTCTGAAGTGACATGCTACTATCGTAATCTTGATCAATACTATTGTAAAGCATATGAGATGAATGAAGTGATTCAAAGCAATGGTAAAGATAATGACTAAACAACTGATCATATAGCAAAGACTTTTCATGAATAGTTCTTTCAAGACAAGCATCAATAAGTCTTGCATAGCAGTTAACTCATAAAGCAATAGATTCTTAGTAGAAGGTTTTGAAGCAAGACAAAGGAAGATATAAGTTTCAGCGGTTGCTTTCAACTTCAACATGTATATGTCATGGATAATTGTCAATACAAAGTAATATGATGAATGCAAATAAGCAAGTATGTAAGAATCAATGCACACAGTTGACACAAGTGTTTGCTTCTAAGATAGAAAGAAGTAGGTAAACTGACTCAACATAAAGTAAAAGAAGGGGCCCTTCGCAGAGGGAAGCAGGGATTACTCTTGTGCTAGAGCTTTTTATTTTGAAGACATAGAAACAATTTTGTCAACGGTAGTAATAATTCATATGCGTTATGCATAAAACATCCTATAAGTTGCAAGCCTCATGCATAGAATACCAATAGTGCTCGCACCTTGTCCTAATTAGCTCGGATTTCCATGGATTATCATTGCATTACATATGTTTCAACCAAGTGTCACAAAGGGGTACCTCTATGTCACCTGTACTGAGGTCCAAGGAGATAGATCGCATTTGATTTCTCGTTTTTGATAGATCTCAACTTAAGGACATCCATACCGGGACAACATAGAAAACAGATAATGGACTCCTCTTTAATGCTTAAGCATTCAACAACAGATAATATTCTCATAAGAGATTGAGGATTGATGTCCAAACTGAAACTTCCACCATGATTCATGGCTTTAGTTGGCGGCCCAATGTTCTTCTCTAACAATATGCATACTCAAACCATTTAATCATGATAAATCACCCTTACTTCAGACAAGACGAACATGCATAGCAACTCACATGATATTCAACAAAGGTGTAACAGTTGATGGCTTCCCCAGAAACATGGTTACCGCTCAACAAGCAACTTATAAGAAATAAGATACATAAGCGACATATTCTTTACCACAATACTTTTTAAGCTACTTTCCCATGAGCTATGTATTGCAAAGACAAGGAATGAAATTTTAAAGGTAGCACGCAAGCAATTTACTTTGGAATGGCAAAAAAATTCCACATAGTAGGTAGATATGGTGGACACAAATGGCATGGGTTTTGGCTCAAGGTTTTGGATGCACGAGAAGGATTCCCTCTCAGTACAAGGCTTTGGCTAGCAAGGTTGTTTGAAGCAAACACAAGTATGAACCGGTACAGCAAAACTTACATAAGAACATATTGCAAGCATTATAAGACTCTACACTTGTCTCCTTGTTGCTCAAACACTTTTACCAGAAAATATCTAGACTTTAGAGAGACCAATCATGCAAACCAAATTTCAACAAGCTCTATGGTAGTTCTTCATTAATAGGTTTAAACTACATGATGCAAGAGCTTAAACATGATCTACTTGAGAGCTCAAAACAATTGCCAAGTATCAAATTATTCAAGATAATATACCAATTACCACATGAAGCATTTTCTATTTCCAACCAAATAGCAATAAACGAAGCGACTTTCAACTTCGCCGTGAACACTAAAAGTAAAGCTAAGAACACTAGTGTTCAATATGAAACAGCGGAGCGTGTCTTTCTCCCACACAAGGATTGCTAGGATCCGAATTTATTCAAACAAAAACAAAAATAAAAACATACAGACGCTCCAAGTAAAGCACATAAGATGTGATGGAATAAAAATATAGTTTCACTAGAAGTGACCTGATAAGTTGTTGATGAAGAAGGGGATGCCTTGGGCATCTCCAAGCTTAGATTCTTGAGTCTTCTTGAAATATGCAGGGATGAACCACGGGGGCATCCCCAAGCTTAGACTTTTCACTCTTCTTGATCATATTATATCATCCTCCTCTCTTGACCCTTGAAAACTTTCTTCACACCTGACTCAAAACAATCTCATTAGAGGGTTAGTGCATAATCAAAAATTCACATGTTCAGAGAGGACATAATCATTCCCAACACTTCTGGACATTACCCAAGGCTACTGAAAGTTAATAGAACAAAGAAATCCATTCAACACAGTAAAAGAGGCAATGCGAAATAAAAGGCAGAATCTGTCAAAACAGAACAGTCCGTAAAGACGAATTTTTTAGAGGCACTTAACATGCTCAGATGAAGAAGCTCAAATTGAATGAAATTTGCGTACATATCTGAGGATTACTCATGAATTTTAGCAGATTATTCTGAGTTTCCTACAGAGAGATCTACTCAAATTCATGACAGCTAGAAATCTGTTTCTGCGCAGAAATCCAAATCTAGTATCAACTTACTAGCAAAGACATTAATTGGAAAAACAATGCAATAAAATAAAGATAAGGAGAGGTTGCTACAGTAGTAACAACTTCCAAGACACAACAAAACAGTAGCAAAATAAAAACATGGGTTATCTCCCAAGAAGTGCTTTCTTTATAGCCATTAAGATGGGCTCAGTAATTTTAATGATGCACTCGCAAGAAATAAGAGTTGAAGCAAAAGAGAGCATCAAAAGCAAATAAGAAACACTTTTAAGTATAATCCACTTCCTATGAAAAGGAATCTTGTAAATAAGCAAGTCATGTAAGCATAATGCAACAAGCATAGAAAGGCAACACAAGCGCAACTTCAAGATTCTCAACATAAAGAGGGGAAACTTAATATTATTAAGATACATATAACCTTGTTTCCCTCTCTCATAATAACTTCCAGTAGCATCATGAACAAACTCAACAATATAACTATCACATAAAGCATTCTTATTCACATGCATAAAAGTATCATTACTCTCCACATAAGCATAATCAATTTTATTAGTAATAGTGGGAGTAAAACTATCACAACCATCATTGTAATCATCATAAATTGCAGGCATGGTATAATCATAATAAACTTTGTCCTCCATAGTAGGTGGCACCAAAATACCACTATCATTATAAACATCATAAATGGGAGGCAAAGTATCATCAAAGAAAATTTTCTCCTCAAAACTTGGGGGACTAAAAATATCACAACCAGCTTCCCCAAGCTTAAATTCTTCCATAGCATTAGCAATAATAGTATTCAAAGAGTTCATGCTAATAACATTGCTACAACTATTTTGCAAACAAAGTTCCATGGGTTTTTTAATTCTCTCTTCAAACACATCATGTCCTAATTCAATATAAAGTTCATAAAGATCTCTAATTTTTTTGTTGTTTTCCATTAAGCCTAACTAGTGAAAATAAAAACAAGAAACAAAAAGATATAATTGCAGGATCTAAAGGAAATAGCTTCGAGCACTCACACACCGGCAACAAGTGCTAGGAAATAGCTTAGTAGTCGGAGGATGTGAATACCTTTTACCTTACCTCCCCGGCAACGGCGCCGTGAAAATAGCTTGATGTCTACGCACGCTTCTATTCCTCGTAGACAGTGTTGGGCCTCCAAGAGTAGAGGTTTGTAGAACAGCAGCAAGTTTCCCTTAAGTGAATCACCCAAGGTTTATCGAACTCGGGGAGGTAGAGGTCAAAGATATCCCTCTCAAGCAACCCCGCAATTAAGATACAAGAAGTCTCTTGTGTCCCCAACACACCTAATACACTTGTCAGATGTATAGGTGCACTAGTTCGGCGAAGAGATAGTGAAATACAAGTAATATGGATGATTATAAGTAGTAATTGCAATCTGAAATAAAAATGGCACCAAGCAAACATGTAACAGGACTTGTTGGAAACGGAGTTTCAATGCTTAGAAACAAGGCCTAGGATCATACTTTCACTAGTGGACACTCTCAACAATGATCACATAAATAAATAACTTCTCTTCACTTTTGCTACTTTCAAACACTCTCTTGTTGGATAAAAAACACCATTCATTGTGTAGGGCTATAAAAGCACACCTCAAGCCGGAGTAAACAAGCTCCACAACGTCCGGAGTTCATATTAAAGTAACCTCTAGAGTGCATAATAGACCGTTGCAATTTAGACCGAGTACTAACATAGCATACACACTCGTCACCAATAGCTATGAAAGGGGAATAGATCGCATCAATACTATCATAGTAATAGTTAACATCATAATCTACAAGAGATTACAATCATAACCTACGCCAAGTACTACATGATGCACACACTCGTCACCTTTACATCATGGAGGAGGAATAGACTACTTTAATAACATCACTAGAGTAGCACATAGATTAATAGTGATACAAAGCTCGTGATCACATAAAGATCACACCATGGGAGAGAGAGATGAACCACATAGCTACCGGTAGAGTCCTCGGCCTCGGGGGAGAACTACTCCCTCCTCATCATGGGAGACAGCAACGGCGATGAAGATGGCGGTGGTGTCGATGGATATGACTCCGGGGGCAATTCCCCGTCCCGGCGGCGTGCCGGAACAGAGACTTCTGTCCCCCGAAACTTGTCTTCGCGATGGCGGCGGCTACGGAACTCTTCGTGGAATATGACTGGATGTTTTAGGGTTTTCGCGACGGAGAGAATATATAGGCAAAGGGGCGATGTCGGTGGTGTCCCGAGGGGCCCACACCACATGGCGGCGCGGCCAGGGATGGGGCCGCACCCCCTAGGGTGTGGCCGCCTCGTGGCTCCTCTTCGTCTCCTCTTCGGTGTTCTGGAAGCCTCCGTGGAAAATAAGACCGTGTGCTTTTGTTTCGTCCAATTCCGAGAATATTTCCTGTGTAGGATTTCTGAAACCAAAAACAGCAGAAAACAGGAACTGGCGCTTCGACATCTTGTTAATAGGTTAGTACCGGAAAATGCATCAAAATGATATAAAGTATGAATAAAACATGTAGGTATTGTCATAAAACTTGCATGGAACATAAGAAATTATAGATACGTTGGAGACGTATCACTCATCAAGCAAGGAGAAAAGTTCGAGTGCAACGAAGAAGCAGACAAAGCCTTTGAGCATCTCAAACACACAATTTCGACACCGCCAATATTGGTGGCTCCAAAGGACAAAGAACCTCTCATGTTATACATTGCGGCCAAACCTCAGGTGGTCAACACAGTCCTCGTGGTAGAGCGAGAATAAGAAGGAAAGATTCACGGGGTACAGTGGCCAATATAATTTCTTAGTGAAGTCTTATCACCATCCGAACAACACTACCCGCAGTATCAGAAGCTGGCTTATGGAGTTTTCATGTCAGCAAGAAAGCTAAGGCACTATTTTTCGGCACATCCGATAATAGTGGTCAACGAGGCCCCTCTCTCAAATATATTGAACAATCCAGAAGCTACGGGACGTGTCTCCCATTGGGGAATCGGGCTTTCCCCTCGGGACATCACATATGAAAAAAGAAAGGTGATCAAGTCGCAAATTCTGCCTGACTTTGTCGCAGAGTGGATGGAATTACAAAACACGGGACCTCCAGATTTATCGCGTACCTGGCACATGAATTTCGACGGGTCCAAGAGGCTGGAAGGAGCAGGAGCAGGTGTATTACTTGTTTCACCCCAAGGCGACAAAATGAAGTACATACTGCGATGACCTTCTGATACGTCTCAAACGTATCTATAATTTCTTATGTTCCATGCTACTTTTATGATGATACTCACATGTTTTAAACACATTATATGTCATTATTATGCATTTTCCGGCACTAACCTATTGACGAGATGCCGAAGAGCCAGTTGTTGTTTTCTGCTGTTTTTGGTTTCAGAAATCCTAGTAAGGAAATATTCTCGGAATTGGACGAAATCAACGCCCAGGGTCTTATTTTTCCACGAAGCTTCCAGAAGACCGAGGGAGCAGATACGAAGTGGGGCCACGAGGTGGCGACACACTAGGGCGGCGCGGCCTAGGCCCTGGCCGCGCGGCCCTAGCGTGTGGGCCCCTCGTGTCGCCCCTAAACCTACCCTTCTGCCTACTTAAAGCCTTCGTCGCGAAAACCCCAGTACCGAGAGCCACGATACGGAAAACCTTCCAGAGACGCCGCCGCCAATCCCATCTCGGGGGATTCAGGAGATCGCCTCCGGCACTCTGCCGGAGAGGGGAATCATCTCCCGGAGGTCTCTTCATCACCATGATCGCCTCCGGATCGATGTGTGAGTAGTTCACCCCTGGACTATGGGTCCATAGCAGTAGCTAGATGGTTGTCTTCTCCTCATTGTGCTATCATGTTAGATCTTGTGAGCTTCCTATCATGATCAAGATCATCTATTTGTAATGCTACATGTTGTGTTTCTTGGGATCCGATGAATATTGAATACTATGTCAAGTTGATTATCAATCTATCATATATGTTGTTTAGGTTCTTGCATGCTCTCCGTTGCTAGTAGAGGCTCTGGCCAAGTTGATACTTGTGACTCCAAGAGGGAGTATTTATGCTCGATAGTGGGTTCATGCCTCCATTGAATCTGGGACGATGACGAGAAAGTTCTAAGGTTGTGGATGTGATGTTGCCACTAGGGATAAAACATCGATGCTTTGTCTAAGGATATTTGTGTTGATTACATTACGCACCATACTTAATGCAATTGTCTCGTTGTTTGCAACTTAATACCGGAAGGGGTTCAGATGATAACCTGAAAGTGGACTTTTTAGGCATAGATGCATGTCTGGATAGCGGTCTATGTACTTTGTCGTAATGCCCCGATTAAATCTCATAGTACTCATCATGATATATGTATGTGCATTGTTATGCCTTCTTTATTTGTCAATTGCCCAACTGTAATTTGTTCACCCAACATGCTATTTATCTTATGGGAGAGACACCACTAGTGAACTGTGGACCCCGGTCCATTCTTTACATCTGAAATACAATCTACCGCAATACTTGTTCTTTACTGTTCTTCGCAAACAAACATCATCTTCCACACTATACATCTAATCCTTTGTTTACAACAAGCCGGTGAGATTGACAACCTCGCTGTTACGTTGGGGCAAAGTACTTTGATTGTGTTGTGCAGGTTCCACGTTGGCGCCGGAATCCCTGGTGTTGCGCCGCACTACACTCCGTCACCAACAACCTTCACGTGTTCCTTGACTCCTACTGGTTCGATAACCTTGGTTTCATACTGAGGGAAAACTCGCTGCTGTATGCATCACACCTTCCTCTTGGGGTTCCCAACGGACGTGTGTTAACTACTACCACGCCAACATCAAGGATTTTTCTGGCGCCGTTGCCGGGGAGATCAAGACACGCCGCAAGGGGAGTCTCCCACATCCAATCTCTTTACTTTGTTTTTGTCTTGCTTTACTTTACTTTATTTACTGCTTTGTTTGCTCTTATATTAAAAACACAAAAAAATAGTTGCTAGCTTTACTTTATTTACTGTCTTGTTCTCTATATTAAAAACACAAAAAAATTAGTTACTTGCATTTACTTTATTTTAATATCATGACTAGTCCTGTACTTGTTGCTCTATCACCTGAGGAATCGATCTTCACTTTTAACAAGGTGGTGAAGAGAGTTTTAAAGAAGCTTGGTCTAGAATTTTTGATTCTTATAGTAAAACTGAACCTAAAATGACCCTAAGTTTGCTTCTTAGTAACTTTTATTTTGGGATTATTCTTCGCTATAGATATGCCTTGGATGCTGTAGTGGGAGGAGATTTCCTTCACTGTGATGGGGATCAAGCTTTTAATGCCATAAAAAAATTGGTTACATCATCTAGCTCTACTAATAATTTTGATCCATCTCTTGTTAGCATTTCTAATAGATTAAACACTTTTGAGACAAATGTATCTTGCTTAAAAGAAAGGTATAGTCGGATTCGTGAGCATTTTGATTATGTTCCAATAAACTCTGAACCTTCAATTTGGGACCCTACTATTAAAGTTACTATTGATGGTAAAAATTGTAATGCCCGTTGTGATATTATGACTGAATTTTGCCTTATGCCTGAAAGTATTTATGAATCTCTGACACTTTGGGGACTTACTGAAGGTGGAGAAGGAATAACTCTTACTGATAACTCTGTTATAATTCCTAAAGGAATAGCTGAAGGAGTGTTCACAACCCTTCTTGGAAGAACGGTATCCACTGATTACCTCGTTATTGAATGTGTAGGGACAGGACAAATCACACTTGGAAGATCCCTGCTAAAACTCTTGGGAGCAATCATAGATGTGGGGAAAGGCACTCTAAATTCCTCGATACCTGGATGCGGGCACATATTCCCTAAACCAAAGAGTAAGAATAAGAGTAAGAAAGGTAGGCGTAACGCCCCTGGTAAGAATATCAATGCTTCATTGATGTCTACGGGTGCTTCTATTCTTGTAGACAGTGTTGGGCCTCCAAGAGCAGAGGTTTGTAGAACAGCAGCAAGTTTCCCTTAAGTGGATCACCCAAGGTTTATCGAACTCAGGGAGGAAGAGGTCAAAGATATCCCTCTCAAGCAACCCCTGCAACCACAAAGCAAGAAGTCTCTTGTGTCCCCAACACACCTAATAGGTGCACTAGTTCGGCGAAGAGATAGTAAAATACAAGTGGTATGAATGAATATGAGCAGTAGTAACGGCGCCAGAAAAGTGCTTGCTGGCGTGCAGTTGATGGTATTAATATTGCAGGAAGTAAAGATGCAGTAAATAGTAAACAAGCGGCGATAAGCGATATTTAGGAACAAGGCCTAGGGATCATACTTTCACTAGTGGACACTCTCAACATTGATCACATAACAGAATAAATAGATAGATGCTAGACTCTACACCCTCTTGTTGGATGATGAACACCACTAACTGTGTAGGATTACACGAACCCTCAATGCCGGAGTTCTCCACAATATTCAATGTTCATATTTAAATAACCTTAGAGTGCATGACAGATCAACATAACCAAACCAAGTACTAACATAGCATGCACACTGTCACCTTCACGCTACGAAAGGAGGCATAGATCACATCAATACCATCATAGCAATAGTTAACTTCATAATCTACAAGAGATCACAATCATAGCCTACGCCAAGTACTACACGATGCACACACTCGTCACCATTACACCGTGCAGGAGGAATAAACTACTTTAATAACATCACTAGAGTAGCACGCAGATATATTGTGATACAAAACACATTGCAATCATAAAGAGATATAAATAAGCACTTCACTATGCCATTCATAACAGTGAATAAGTATTCTATGAAATATAGCCTAAGAGACCCACACGGTGCACACACTGTCACCTTTACACACGTGGGACAAGGAGTCTCCGGAGATCACATAAGTAAAACCCACTTGACTAGCATAATGACATCTAGATTACAAGCATCATCATATGAATCTCAATCATGTAAGGCAGCTCATGAGATTATTGTATTGAAGTACATAGGAGAGAGATTAACCACATAGCTACCGGTACAGCCCCGAGCCACGATGGAGAACTACTCCCTCCTCATGGGAGACATCAGCGTTGATGAAGATGGCGGTGGTGTCGATGGAGGAGCCTTCCGGGGGTACTTCCCCGTCCCGGCGGCGTGCCGGAACAGAGACTCCTGTCCCCCAGATCTTGGCTTCGCGATGGCGGCGGCTCTGGAAGGTTTCTCGTACCGTGGCTTTTCCGTATCGAGGTTTTAGGTCAGGGACCTTTATATAGGCGAAGAGGCAGCGTCAGAAGGTCAACGAGGCGACGACACAACAGGGGGGCGCGGGCCCCCCGTTGGCCGCGCCGGCCTACTGTTTGGTGGGCCTGTGGCCCCCCTCTGGCGGCTCTCGGGTGTTCTGGAAGCTTCATGCAATCCTAAGATGCTGGGCGTTGATTTCGTCCGATTCCGAGAATATTTCCTTACTAGGATTTCTGAAACCAAAAACAGCAGAGAACGACAGAATCGGCCCTTCGGCATCTCGTCAATAGGTTAGTTCCGGAAAACGCATAAATATGACATAAAGTATGTATAAAACATGTATATATCATCAATAATGTGGCATGGAACATAAGAAATTATCGATACGTCGGAGACGTATCATTCATCTCTTGATAATACTTGATTCACACTTTCTGCGTCTAGCTGAAAGGCGTTAAAGAAAAGCGCTTATGGGAGACAACCCATTATTTTACTTCTGCACTTTGTTTTATATTTGAGTCTTGGAAGTTGTTACTACTGTAGAAACCTCTCCTTATCTTTATTTTATTGCATTGTTGTGCCAAGTAAAGTCTTTGATAGTAAAGTCAATACTAGATTTGTATTACTGCGCAGGAACAGATTTCTTGCTGTCACGAAATTGAGCCGCCCCTGCTGTAGAAAATTTAGAAAAATCTGCCAATTTACGTGCGTGATCCACAGATATGTACGCAACTTTCATTCAATTTGGGCATTTTCATCTGAGCAAGTCCAGTGCCTCTAAAAAATTCGTCTTTACGAACGTTCTGTTTTGATAGATTCTGCCTTTTATTTCGCATTGCCTGTTTTGCTATGTTTGATGGATTTCTTTGTTCCATTAACTTACAGTAGCTTTGTGCAATGTCCAGAAGTGTTAAGAATGATTATGTCACCTCTGAATATATAAATTTTCAATTATGCACTAACCCTCTAATGAGATTGTTTTGAGTTTGGTGTGGAGGAAGTTTTCAAGGGTCAAGAGAGGAGGATGATACAATATGATCAAGAAGAGTGAAAAGTCTAAGCTTGGTGATGCCCCCGTGGTTCATCCCTGCATATTTTAAGAAGACTCAAGCATCTAAGCTTGGGGATGCCCAAGACATCCCTTCTTCATCGACAACTTTTCAGGTCACCTCTAGTGAAACTATATTTTTATTCGGTCACATCTTATGTGCTTTACTTGGAGCGTCTGTTTGTTTTTGTTTTTGTTTTTGTTTGAATAAAATCGGATCCTAGCATTCCTTGTTTGGGAGAGAGACACGCTCCGCTGTTTCGTATGAACACATGTGTTCTTAGCTTTATTCTTAATGTTCATTGCGGGTTGAAACTGCTTCGTTCATTGTTATATGGTTAGAAACAGAAAATGCTGCATGTGTTCATATATATCATGTTTAAGCTCTTGCATCATGTACTTTGCACCCATTAATGAAGAACTACATAGAGCTTGTTAAAATTTGGTTTGCATGATTGGTCTCTAGAGTCTAGATATTTTCTGGTTAAGGTGTTTGAACAACAAGGAGACAATGTAAAGTCTTATAATACTTACAATATGTTCATATGTGTGCTTTGCTGCACCGTTTTATACTTGAGTTTGCTTCAAACAACCTTGCTAGCCTAGCCTTGTATTGAGAGGAATTCTTCTCGTGCATCCAAATCCTTGAGCCAAAAACTATGCCATTTGTGTCCACCATACCTACCTAGTACATGGTATTTCTCTGCCATTCCAAAGTACATTACTTGAGTGCTACCTTTAAAATTCTATCCTTTGTCTTTGCAATATATAGCTCATGGGAAAATAGCCTTAAAAACTATTGTGGTGAAGAATATGTACTTATGTGTCTTATTTCTTAATAAGTTGCTTGTTGAGCGGTAACCATGTTTCGGGGACGCCATCAACTATTATACCTTTGTTGAATATCATGTGAGTTGCTATGCATGTTCGTCTTGTCTGAAGTAAAGGCGATTTTCATGATCAAATGGTTTGAGTATGCATATTGTTAGAGAAGAACATTGGGCCGCTAACTAAAGCCATGATCCATGGTGGAAGTTTCAGTTTGGACAAACAATCCTCAATCTCTTATGAGAATATTATCTGTTGTTGAATGCTTATGCATTAAAGAGGAGTCCATTATCTCGTTGTCTATGTTGTCCCGGTATGGATGTCTAAGTTGAGAATAATCAAAAGCGAGAAATCCAATGCAAGCTTTCTCCTTAGACCTTTGTACAGGCGGCATAGAGGTACCCCTTTGTGACACTTGGTTGAAACATATGCTATGCATGAGGCTTGCAACTTATAGGATATCTTATACATAACACATATGATTTATTACTACCGTTGACAAAATTGTTTCTTGTTTTCAAAATGAAAAGCTCTAACACACATATAGTAATCCATGCTTCCCTCTGCGAAGGGCCATTCTTCTACTTTATTGTTGAGTCAGTTTACCTATTCTTTCTATACCAGAAGCAAACACTTGTATCAAGTGTGTGCATTGATTCTTACATGTTTACCTATTGCACTTGTTATATTACTTTGTGTTGACAATTATCCATGAGATTTTTGGAGATATGCCCAAGAGGCAATAATAAAATGGTTATTATAATATATCTTTGTGTTTATGATAATGTTTACATAACCATGCTATAATTGTATTAACTGAAACATTGATACATGTGTGTTATGTGAACAACAAGGAGTCCCTAGTAAGCCTCTTGTATAACTAGCTTGTTGATTAATAGATGATCATGGTTTCGTGATCATGAACATTGGATGTTATTAATAACAAGTTTATGTCATTATATGAATGATGTAATGGACACACCCAATTAAGCGTAGCATAAGATCACGTCATTAAGTTATTTGCTATAAGCTTTTCGATACATAGTTACCTAGTTCTTTCGACCATGAGATCATGTAAATCACTTATACCGGAAAGGTACTTTGATTACATCAAACGCCACCTGCGTAAATGGGTGGTTATAAAGGTGGGATTAAGTATCCGGAAAGTATGAGTTGAGGCATATGGATCAACAGTGGTATTTGTCCATCCCGATGACGGATAGATATACTCTGGGCCCTCTCAGTGGAATGTCGTCTAAATAGCTTGCAAGCATATGAATGGTTCATAAGAGACCACATACCACGGTACGAGTAAAGAGTACTTGTCAGGAGACGAGGTTGAACAAGGTATAGAGATACTAATGATCAAACCTCGGACAAGTAAAATATCGTGTGACAAAGGGAATTGGTATCGTATGTAAATGGTTCAGTCGATCACTAAAGTCATCGTTGAATATGTGGGAGCCATTATGGATCTCCAGATCCCGCTATTGGTTATTGGTCAGAGAGAGGTCTCAACCATGTCTACATAGTTCGCGAACCGTAGGGTGACACACTTAAGGTTTGATGTCATTTAAGTAGATATGGAATAAGGAATGGAGTTCGAAGTTTTGTTCGGAGTCTCGGATGGGATCCAGGACATTACGAGGAGGTCCGGAATGGTCCGGAGAATAAGATTCATCTATAGGAAGTCATATTCCAAGTATGGAAATGATCCGGTGCATTTATGGCAGGTTCTAGAAGGTTCTAGAAAAGTTCGAAAGAAATCACCATGGAAAGTGGAGTCCCGGAGGGACTCCACCTAGCATGGCCGGCCAGCCCTAAGGGGGTGGAGTCCCAGGTGGACTCCACCATAGGTGGCCGGCCACCCCACCTAAAGGAAAGGTGGGAGTCCCACCTTGGGTAGGACTCCCTCCTTGAGTAGGTTTCCCACCTATGGGAGGTTTTGTTGTTGGGGTCTTATTCGAAGACTTGGACTACAACTCTTGGGGATTTCCACCTATATAATGAGGAGAAGAGGGAGGGGGCAGCCACTCTTGGCCGCACCACCTAGGGCTGCCCATGGCCGGCGCCCTAGCCACCCCCTCTCCCCAAACCCTAGCCTCTCCTCCTCCACCACCTCTCCCGCATACGCTTAGGCGAAGCCCTGCCGGAGTTCTCCACCACCACCGCCACCACGCCGTCGTGCTGTCGGGATTCCAAGGAGGATCTACTACTTCCGCTGCCCGCTGGAACGGGGAGAAGGACGTCGTCATCAACACCGAACGTGTGACCGAGTACGGAGGTGCTGCCCGATTGTGGCACCGTCAAGATCTTCTACGCGCTTTTGAAAGCGGCAAGTGATCGTCTACCACAGCAACGAGAGCCTCCTCTTGTAGGCTTTGAAAATATTCAAGGGTTAGTCTCGTTCATCCCCTCGTTGCTACCGTCTTCTAGATTGCATCTTGGCTTGGTTTGCGTTCTCGCAGTAGGAATTTTTTTGTTTTCTATGCTACGAATCCCTACAGAGATATACATGTTGAAGTTGAAAGCAACCGCTGAAACTTATATCTTTCTTTGTGTTGTTTCAAAGCTTTCTACTAAGAATTTATTGCTTTATGAGTAACTCTTATGCAAGTCTTATTGATGCTTGTCTTGAAAGTATTATTCATGAAAAGTCTTTGCTATATGATTCATTTGTCTACTCATTATCTTTGCCATTGCTTCGAATCGCTGCATTCATCTCATATGCTTTACAATAGTATTGATCAAGATTATGATAGCATGTCACTTCAGAAATTATCTTTGTTATCGTTTACCTACTCGAGGGCGAGTAGGAACTAAGCTTGGGGATGCTTGATACGTCTCAAACATATCTATAATTTCTTATGTTCCATGCTACTTTTATGATGATACTCACATGTTTTATACACATTATATGTCATTATTATGAGTTTTCCGGCACTAACCTATTGACGAGATGCCGAAGAGCCAGTTGTTGTTTTCTGCTGTTTTTGGTTTCAGAAATCCTAGTAAGGAAATATTATCGGAATTGGACGAAATCAACGCCCAGAGTCTTATTTTTCCATGAAGCTTCCAGAAGACCGATTGAGATACGAAGTGGGGCCACGAGGTGGCGACACACTAGGGCGGCGCGGCCCAGGCCCTGGCCGCGCGGCCCTAGCGTGTGGGCCCCTTGTGTCGCCCCTAAACCTACCCTTCCGCCTACTTAAAGCCTTCGCCGCGAAAACCCCAGTACCGAGAGCCACGATACGGAAAACCTTCCGCCGCCGCCGCCAATCCCATCTCGGGGGATTCAGGAGATCACCTCCGGCACCCTGTCGGAGAGGGGAATCATCTCCCGGAGGTCTCTTCATCACCATGATCGCCTCCGGATCGATGTGTGAGTAGTTCACCCCTGGACTATGGTTCCATAGCAGTAGCTAGATGGTCGTCTTCTCCTCATTGTGCTATCATGTTAGATCTTGTGAGCTGCCTATCATGATCAAGATCATCTATTTGTAATGCTACATGTTGTGTTTCTTGGGATCCGATGAATATTGAATACTATGTCAAGTTGATTATCAATCTATCATATATGTTGTTTATTTTCTTGCATGCTCTCCGTTGCTAGTAGAGGCTCTGGCCAAGTTGATACTTGTGACTCCAAGAGGGAGTATTTATGCTCGATAGTGGGTTCATGCCTCCATTGAATGCGGGACGATGACGGAAAGTTCTAAGGTTGTGGATGTGCTTGTTGCCACTAGGGATAAAACATCGATGCTTTGTCTAAGAATATTTGTGTTGATTACATTACGCACCATACTTAATGCAATTGTCCGTTGTTTGCAACTTAATGCTGGAAGGGGTTCGGATGATAACCTGAAAGTGGACTTTTTAGGCATAGATGCATGCTGGATAGCGGTCTATGTACTTTGCCGTAATGCCACTGATTAAATCTCATAGTACTCATCATGATATATGTATGTGCATTGTTATGCCTTCTTTATTTGTCAATTGCCCAACCGTAATTTGTTCACCCAACATGCTATTTATCTTATGGGAGAGACACCACTAGTGAACTTTGGACCCCGGTCCATTCTTTACATCTGAAATACAATCTACTGCAATACTTGTTCTTTACTGTTCTTCGCAAACAAACATCATCTTCCACACTATACATCTAATCCTTTGTTTACAGCAAGCCGGTGAGATTGATAACCTCGCTGTTACGTTGGGGCAAAGTACTTTGATTGTGTTGTGCAGGTTACACGTTGGCGCCGGAATCCCTGGTGTTGCGCCGCACTACACTCCGTCACCAACAACCTTCACGTGTTCCTTGACTCCTACTGGTTCGATAACCTTGGTTTCATACTGAGGGAAAACTCGCTGCTGTACGCATCACACCTTCCTCTTGGGGTTCCCAACGGACGTGTGTTAACTACTACCACGCCAACAGCACCTTTCCCAACGCATCAAATAATGAAGCTGAATATGAAGCCTTGATTCACGGGATGAAGATGGCAAAGGCGTGGCGGTGCTATCCGCCTAAAAATATTCGGCGACTCTCAGTTGGTGGCTCAACAGGTGATGAACAAGTGCGACGCAGTCAATGACAGCATGATAGCATACAAGGAGGTGTACAATGAACTCGAAAAACTCTTTGACGGCTGTGAAGTCAATCACATCAGCAGGCTCAGCAACGACGAAGCCGACGTTTTGGCAAACATCGGTTCGCAGTGCCTCCTGATACCACCGGGAGTCTTCTGGGAAGAGATAAGTGAGAGGTCAACCAAGGCGAAGAAAGTACCAAAGCAGCCGAAGAAAAAGGAAAAATGTCCAAGAAATACTCGGAGGCTTCAGCAGCTTCACAGACACATACATCGGAAGATGAGGAGGAACCAGACGAAGTCATGATGATCCAAATCCTCTGGATGCAAGTGTACCTGGCATACATCATAAGGAAGAGATACCTGACGATCTTGTCGAAGCAAGGCGAGTCATTCGACGATCTAAAGCTTTCACCGTGGTCAAGGGAGAATTATTCAAACGAAGCATCTCAGGAGTAATGCAAAGGCGTGTTACCCCTGAGGAAGGGCGAGTTATATTGAAGGACATACACGAAGGAATATGCGGCCACCACGCGAGCAGCCGAGCAATAGCAGACAAAGCTTTTCGGGTAGGATTCTATTGGTTTTCAGCAATAGTGGATGCGAAGGAAATTGTGCGCACCTGTGAATCATGTCAAATGTTCGCGTCCAAACCTCACTCACCAGCAGCAGAACTAATGTCCATACCATTGGCGTGGCCTTTCACAATGGGGCTTAGATATGGTCGGGAAATTGCACAAGTCCTAGCCTGGAGGACACGTATATCTGCTGGTAGCCGTCGACAAATTTACAAGATGGATCGAAGCAATACCAGTAACATCGGCAAACGCATCATCAACGGTGAACTTCATCAAGGGAATAGTTTTTCGGTTCGGCGTCCCTAATAGCATAGTTACGGACAATGGCAGCAATTTTACTTCCCAAGAATTTAAAGAGTACTGCGAAGGCGTAGGTATCAAACTACAGTTAGCATCAGTGGCACAACCGTAAACCAATGGCCAAGTCGAAAAAGCAAACGACATTATTTGCAATGGAATCAAGAAGCGATTGTTGATACCACTAGAGAAAGCACGACACACTTGGGTGGATGAGCTACCCAATGTGCTATGGAGCATACGAACAACACCCAACACAACGACCCAAGAAACTCCGTTTTTCCTGGTTCATTGAGCCGAGGCGGTGCTCCCGATAGAAATAGAGCATAATTCTCACAGAATTGCAGAATATGATGAAGAAACCTCGCGGAAGTCACTCGAGGATGATGTAGACGTACTCGACGAAGCTAGAGACGAAGTACTTTCGAGAGTAACCACGTATCAGCAAAATCTCAAGAACTATCACAGTGCAGCCCAGGTCGTTTGAAGTTGGCGATCTAGTAACCATGAAAAATTCGAGTCTCCATGGGTAGGGCCATACATAGTTACTGAAGTAATTCCAGGAGGAGCCTATAGGCTGAAGGACAAGAAGACAAGAAAGGACGAGCCAAACCCGTGGAACGTGGCACAGCTACAGCGTTTCTACGCTTAGAGATCAATATAGTATCAACTATGTAAGCATACATTGTACTGAAGAGCTCGCAAGTTTTCAGACACAATCTTTTCCTTTCAGGGCACCGAGTGGGGCTGAAAGGTTTTTAATGAGGCAGGCTTGCGATGCTGCAATATAATAAAAAATAGTGATGGCATATACTTTTCTCGCAAGCAAGGCTCGGGGGCTTATACCCGAAAAATTCACAAAAATATACTCGACTCTCAAACATATCTCAATTTATACGCCTTGGTTTTATAAAACCTTGCGGACAATAAAAATAGATACGCCAGTCAAGATACTCGGGGGCTCAAAGGAACAAAGATAACATAAATTTTTGCTCTAATTTACATGAGTCACGCAAAGATAGTTACAATGTACACCACGTACAAATATATGCAATCCTACAGCTCCGATCAAATACATCGGGAAAGACGAAAAATAGTTTCTACAAAAATCTATCTATGGCTATGTTTTCTCTTGGAGCACGAACAATATGCGTCGAGTCATCATACCGAAGTTCTTTGAAGAAAGCGGCATCAAACCGAAGAAGTTCATCCATTATTTTTTCGGCTACAGGCGATACAACCGCATTATGATTGTCGACGTTTACCCTCCTCTTCGATGTCTTGCGGTAAAAAGTGTCGATAACACTGCTAAAGTCTAACTTCGAGTCGCAGACCTTCAACCAAATCAGAGCAAACTTAGCACCGACCACCATCTGAGCCTTCGCAAAGTCGTGGATACTCTCCACATCTCTGAACTTATTCATAAGCTCGGTAAGATTTGCAGGCTGAGGATTTCGAGGAAACAGAGCGTTGTACACCATTGCCAAAGTACTACCGGAGAAATCACGGAACTCCCGGACTTGAGCGGCTCGATCTTGGAAAACGATCCGGCGAGTACGATCCTTGTCCGCCCAGAAGTCAATATCATTCTTTCTAGCAAGTTGAAGAAGGATCTCGACTCGCGAATTAACCCGTTGTTCTTCGGTGACAGCACCCAGAAAAGAACCTACACGCAGCACGAGAGAAACAACATAGCTTGAGAAGGGACACGAATAAATATAAAAACAAGAGGATAGTCAAAGCACAACATACCCGCCATATCTTGACTTGCATCAGTCATTAGGTCAAGCATATAATTCTCGCGCTTAATAGCCCGTGAAGCATTGGCAGCGGCATATTCTTTCAATTGAAGAGCCTCCTATGCCTGCCGAAGAGCAGCTCGTGCACGATCCAAAGATTTACGAGATTGCTCCATAACTATCACGACTTGATTCTTCATCGCTTGCAGCTGTTGTCGAAGATCGGCCAGTTCTTGGTCTAGTGAATTAGCACACGAGGAATCATCCAGGATAATACCGCCAGGAGCTCTCGCAGAATGAGAATTGGTGGGTGCATCGCTAGAATGTCCGGCACAGTCGGTATAGTTATCAAAAACCAACTGGAAGAAAAGATCGACATCAATCATTCGGCAAAAGAACATTTTTCATTGATATTCAGAACAATTACATAAAGAGGATCCTTGCAAAAGATGGCCCCTAGCGAGGCCCTACAAATCTTCGGAAGCAACAGAAGGTGGCGCTAGCTACAAAAGAGAAAATAAAAAAGAAAAAACGGGTTGGTCTACTTGACCTCCGTCCGCGCAGCGCTAGCAGAAGCAGTGGGTGTCGGGTCAAGGAAGGCAATGGTCTTCTTCGACTGAGGCTTGGCATTTCTCCCCAAAGCTTTCCACTTCTCCTTGTTTATGCCCTTAGGAGTGCCAACTTCCATCCAGTCGACTTCCTGGCCGCTGGCAGTAACCATGGCGATAGTCCCTTCGACCCCGATCTTCAGGCTAGCCTGACGATCGGCCAAAAAAGGATCTTCCTTCGCCAGGAAACGTTGGGCGAGCTCGGAGAAGATCTCCGGTTTCATCTCCTTGGGGAAGAAGTGGGGGAAGAAGCGCTTCAGCGCGGCCTGTGCCGAAGAGACGTTGGTGTGCGCCAAGTCGCAGTTTAACTCAAGAATATCAAGAGCGTTAAGAAGATGATCGTCGGATTCTTCCTGCAAAGTATACTCCTCACCCATCCGCCCTGCAGGAGAAAACCATGAGTTGGTCAATATCATAGAAACAAACAAACGCAGAAGCAAAGGGTGAGCGAAATAACGGCTTACTTGTAAATCTGCGGTTCTGCTTGTCGAAGCACGTCACTATGGCATTTTCACGTGCGATCTGCTGGGCCACCTTGTCTCTTAAAGTGTCCTCAGCAGTCTTGAGCCTCTGACGAAGATCCTTGACAGCTGTGGCATCCTTCTTGGCTTTCTTGCGAGTCGTGTCGCTAATTTCAAGCTTGGCCTCCAGTGCATCGGCACGTTCTTCGGCATGACGGAGCGCCTCTGAAATGGAAAGATCAAAAGGAAAAGAATTCTCGTTGGAGGATGAAGAATCCCATGGCGGAAGCAAGAAACATACTAAGAGCAGTGCAAGTATTACCTCTCAAAGTGGCAGCTTCATCACGGAACCCAATAAATTGGGAACCCAGGTTGATCAGATCCTTCATTAAGGGATGTGCAAAACATTCGACAAGATAGAAAGGTATCACCAGAAAAGAAAAATTCGACAAGCAAAAAAAAGGTATGAGCAGGGAAAAGGGAACTTACATCTTCTAGAAGGGAAGTCGACATACTCCCAGTGGCAAGATCTCGTGTGTTACCAGCCCAACCCTAGCTTTCTTCGTTAGAGGCACTCAGGGGCTGGGCACGGGAGTTGGCGCTTTCGAGTTATACTGTGGGGGAGGCGAAGATTCCGTCGCAGCACGGTGTTCTTCGGAGAGAACTAGCGTGTTGGAGGTGCTCGTAGGAGCTGTCCCATACGCGGCGAGTTCCTCCTCCTCCTCGTCAGCCCTGTCAGTATAACAGCAAAATGAAACATAAGAGTCTAGAAGGACAAAAGAGACAGACAAATATAGAAAAGAGTGACTTACGAGCTAACAGCACCAGCATCAGCAAAAGGATCGAAGGCACCTCTTCCTCCCGGGAAGATTCTGCGGTAGCAAGTTTGGACGCGTTGGAATCTTCGACATCGTCCCTCTTCCTCTTGTGCCCATCAGGAGAAGTGGCAAGAGGAGGGGAGATGGAATGGCCAGACTGAGAATGTTGGTCTAATCTTGTTTCTTTTTCGGAGGAACACGTGGATTTTTGGGATTCCGTGGCTTCACTCTCAGGAAGAGATTCTTGTGAATCATCGGTAACAATGACTCAACCATTCACCTCTCCACCTTCAGGTAGGGGGAAGAGAAGATAGAATTTAGTGACCCTACAGAGCGCAAAACAAGGAAGACGCCAAGAAAGTGAGTACAAGGAAAACATAAATAGCAGTCCAAAAAATAGTTATACAACTCGAAGACAAATTACTTACTTCAGGGAGAGCGTGGCTGCCACCGAAGCCCGAAGGGCACCACGCGACAGGAAGAAGGAACTTCGTTGTTCTTTCTCAACGAAGTAAATCAGCGGATGAGTTTCTCCAATTCCTTCAAAGGAAGCTCGGCAGAGACTCTGTCAGAATCTTCGGGACCCGAATACATCCACATGAGATTTTTTCGGGCCTGAAGAGGTTGCATGCGGATGCGGGGGAAATATGCAATAATCTGCACACCCGATAACTCTTCCCCATCGGTATTTTGAAGTTCATAGATGTAGGTGATCGGAGCTTCTGTAGCCGCCTTTTCTGTGGTTGTTACTTCACCATCCCAAGATCTGCACCTTTGAATTTCTTCGTCAGCGTCAAAGGGCGCAATGCCGTATTCTTCGGCAACAGAAGACTCATCTTTTATATAGAGCCATGTTTTGCGCCAACCTTGGACGGAGTCGGCGAATTTGACGTCAAAATAATCGACATCCGGGAGAACACAGATAACAACGCCACCTACGTTGTAGGCGACGTTTTTTGAGTTGTTGCGCCGGAGATAGAAGATGTGTTTCCAAAGGCCCCAGTGAGGGTGGATGCCCAGGAAACACTCGCACAGAGTGATAAAGATCGAAATGTGAAGAATGGAGTTGGGGGTCAGCTGGTGCAGCTGAATCCCATAGATAAAAAGCAAACGACGAAGAAATTCGTGGACATGGACAGAAATGTCGCGGATGAGGAAGTCAGTGAATGTTACCTGGAAGTTGATAGGAGGATGCGGAGTACTCTCGTCTCCAGGAAAGCGCTCGACCTCTTTGTCGAACATGCCTAGTTTCTTCAACATCTTGTGGTCCTGGGCGGTCAGCTTCGAACGCTCCCATCCAGAGATCTTGGCCTGCTCCATGGGCTCACCGGCGTCGGAGGCACGAGAAGTGCAGCGTTTGGTGCGCGGAGGCATGCGGCAGATTGCGAAAGGAGCAGCGGCAGCAAGAGAGCGAGGGCGCGAGGAGCTCGAGAAGCAGAAATGGCGGAGAGAGAGAGATGTGCGGCGCAGCGAAGGAGATAAATGAATAATAAGAGGTGAATTCATAGAGAGAAGACGATACGTTGGCCGTTGGATGAAAAGAGGGAGAGTTTTCAGCCCTACGCGTGTCCGAAGGGTAAAAATGTCTTATCATTCTGAAATTACTGGACGGAAGTTACCCCGCGCGTGCCTGAAATTACGGAGGACGTGTGTCCCCCACTTGCGCGACGTGTCAATGACGTAGAGCTTCGTACCCACAACATAGTGAGATGATAGGAGTCGTGGCTTTCCAAGATGGGTATCGTGGCTATCGTCAACAACGACGTCATTCGAGAAAGCTTCAAGTGTTTTTCATTAAAAGATAGCGACAATAAATCTTCGAGTCCTCCAACAGAGAAACATCGGGAGCCTATGATCAAATGCAAACATCTGTCCATATGCTCGGGGGCTACTCTTATCAGAAGCATTGTATATACTTCTGATAAGAGAATACTGTGAAAAAGAAAAATACAGAGTTGATCAAAATAGCAAAAGCTGAGCCTACAAGCAAATGCAAACACTCGGCTGTAGCCTCAGGGGCTAGTCCCATCGGGAACGCTGGTCGCGCACCCGATGAAATATGAGAAAGAAGAAAGATCGGGATATCAAGACAATATACAGTTACAATCGAAAGGATTTTCATCGTATATCTTCTTCATATACTCCCATCGGGAGATCAAGATATTATGTCATCATATGACTCGAGTAAATACACCATTCTAGCAGCCGACAAAGGCACTCGACAATATATTCTCAGAGCGCTTCCGCCGCGGTAAAAAATCTGAATGTCGTAATGTTTTATGAATGTAAGTCCCCAGGATCCGTTCTGTGTGGCGTGGTATCGCACCCGAATGCGCTCTACTACTTTATCTATGTCAACAGACGCGAAGAAAAATCCTAACGGACGCGTTAGGTACTCGATAAAATATAACTGGAATTCGGTTCACGATA
Source organism: Lolium rigidum (assembly GCF_022539505.1). Taxonomy (NCBI): domain Eukaryota; kingdom Viridiplantae; phylum Streptophyta; class Magnoliopsida; order Poales; family Poaceae; genus Lolium; species Lolium rigidum. Next base: position 302,651,586 of record NC_061510.1, on the reverse strand, counting down.
AGTCCTTAAAAGGCATGTGTCGAATTACGCGTTATCCCGAGTTCAAGTCCAAGGATTTGAGCTTGAAGTATGTGTATGCGGGTTTGCTACAAGAGCAGTTAACTGGTATCTGATCCGTCAGATGAACCAGCTCCATTTATCAGCATCCATGTACAAAATAGACGTTAAACAGAAATATTCAACTCATCGGTATGTAAAGATATGATCTGATTCTACATTGAAGATTTTGCTTGATTCTACAATTCATAAAATCTCGGGGGCTACTGACATAGGCATTTCCAATGGGCCTGCCGAATAAGGTACCCGAAGATATTTGGAAGCCTACGACCTGAAGCTTTCAAGGCCCGGAAGCCCAGTAAATGTCAATATGGAAGATAGAGTTATTTTAGGGATTGAGAGTCATGTAATCGTACGGGAAGAACTTCGATAGTCTCCCGGAGTTTGTAACTTGTACGACACGGAAAGCCTCAGCTCCACCTCCTATATAAAGAGGAGCCGAGGGTGAAATAAAGGATCGAATCCATTGTCAACATACACCCTAGTTTTTCATAGTCGAGCACATTTTCCGCTGAACCTTCGAGATCTACTTGCTCTCTACTTTCTACGAAACCCTAACTCTATAATCTGTAAGCATTGGCAAGTTAATCCCTTGTCACCATGTCAACAATGCATGAAAACTGCATCAAGCCAAAACACCACTTTCGAGTAGAAATAACCAGAAGTTTTGACTTCGCCACTGTATTTGAAACACGACATCCATTGGAACCGTTAGACTTTAATTCATATTGACTTCCATTGAGACCTCATGAAAAACATGACCAACTTCATGGCAGCAAGCTTCACCGGAGAACAAAGAACACCATTTGTCTTTTAACCATACGAACATGTAAACTGAAGTGTTCCACGCACTCACCATCTTTGAGCACTCCTCAAAGAATACTTGTTGATGTCACCAGCGTCATGCATACATCAACTTATTGGGCTTGTAGGGGATCATACAGACCATAACTTATTGACCGGACCACTCCCCCTCTCACTTTGTTGACAATCCTCGTACCTCAACAATGTTCCAAGTGCTGGTGAACGAGCAAAACATGATTTCGGTTAATAGGTATGCCAAAAAGTACATTTCCAAAAAAAAAAGTACATTTCCAGATTATGTTCCAAGTGTTGATATAAGTGATGGAGGAGCTGGGGGTTAAAGGCTGGTTGCTTCTGGTACTTGCTTGGTGATTTTTGTTGAAACAAAACATTGGACTATGGGTAGTATGTACTTGTTGAACTATGGCATGTAATAGTTGCATTTAGGCTAGGTAATATTACTATATTGTGAATTATGATGTTGGACTTAAAAATTCAAGTTATTCTATCTTATTTTTGAAATTGTTGTTTTTGATCTGTTTTGCATATTAGTGAGCTATGATGCTGGACTAGTATTCTATAGAAGTTTGTATTCTTAATGTTATTGTTGTTTAATGATTTTATATTTTCAACTTAACATATCATTGATTCTTTGAAAATAATATATTTCAACAGCATCCTATTCTTCGAACCAAAAACACAATTGGCTCATCACTTACACTAGACCAAACACACAAAATAACTATCGCCAACTAGATGATAGCAATGCCCTGATCGTCTAAGCTAAATCCAAGTGGCTATAATCATGGATCGTACAAAATCAACTATAGAGCAAATACTAGTCACAGCCATTGCTGCCAAGTGTCAATCAATGATTAACGATCTATAAGCATGTTGCTTGCCGGCCGCTCGGATGAGGCTGCCACCACGGCTTATCCGTTCCTTATCCTGAAAAATTTACACTTGGCCTCGCCGCAGCAAGCGGGGCCACATGGCCGGAGCACCGTCTCGCTGCTGCCACACATGCAAGACTATTCCAGTTGCAGGCTTGTGCTGAGGAAATATAGCCGAGACATGTGATAGTTCAGTTGCTTCCTGTTTGGAGATTCTCTCGTTCTATCTTTGTGGCAACTTGACTTATTGCTTAGATTCGGATTGTTGGAGTCGGAAAGTCTGCGCGACGCCCCGGATCCACCGCTCGATCCATCGCTGCTGGTAACTGACTGTGCAAGCTGGCTGCCTCCAGTTTTTGTTTCTTTATTGTCATTCAATTAATTTTCTTTTCTGAAAGAAAGTCTTTCTGTTACATAGCGTTTACTTCTTGCCTGCCTCAAGTTACCCAACATGAGGTGGATTAAACTAAAAAAATGAAACAGCGGTTGAGTTTGTTAGATGTACATCCATAATTAGCAAGGTCGTTGCTCGTACTCCCTCCATTCATTCCGTGTCAAGGTCGACATGGTGCTTAGTAGCCAAAGCAAGGATTTAAAAGTCGCAACTGTCTCCAACACTAAATATTTGTTGTAGGTTCAACGAATCTATACATATTTTTAGCATACCATTTAATTAATTTAATTAATTCCGCGATAAAGTATTTAAAGTCAGAGGTAGTAGGAAACAATTTCAATGACGGTATGTATTTTCTAGCTATTGGAGTAACAAACTATCTTTTTCTGTGAAACACATACAAACGTAGATGCCAACAAATACATACATACACTTATCTCTATGAACATACGCACATCCTATCCCTGTGAACATCTTCGATAAACGAAGGCGAAAAACTGATCCGACGGATCTAGAGATTCACGATCGAAGTCCGTCAACAGGAACGCCATCTTCCAATAAAAAAATGTGTTGCCTTTTACAAGACATCAAAATGTCATACATGAGGTTCGAACTCTGGTAGGCTGAAGGCATAGGCGGACCAAAGAAAAATTTGAAGCCTAGGGAATAAAATTTACTATGCTAATTTTTTTTCAAATAGATATAAAATAGAGAAAAAATAAGCTTGCCTGCTTGGTGGAAACCCGGGAGGTTGCCCGGGCAAAAGAGATGGTAGGTCCGCCTACACCCGGGCATTCCATGGGCCGAGCCGGGTTTCAGGTCAGGCCTAAAAAAGCCCGACCCCAAATTCCCAGGCCTGAGCACAACCCGGCCTAACCTTCGGGCTTACAAATTAGTCCCGAACCCGGCCCGAACTAAGGTAAATACTTGTTTTTTCCTGGCCTGGCCCGACATTCAGGCTCCAAAATCAGGCTCGAACCCAGCCCGACATGCAAGCCCGATCTGGCCCAATCAAAGCTTTTCTGGCCGGGCTGCCCATGCCCAGCTGTAGACCCACCTATGGCTAAAGATGCAACTACCTACTAACTATTCAATCACTGGTTAATTCTAAAATAACTAACTACGAGTTAAGGTCAACCAGAATGTGGCTATCATCAGTCGTTTTCTTTTGTATCGGGTTGTGCCAATTAGTAGTACATGCACGAAACCGCGCACCCTGTATTCGTGGACTACCAGGCAGCCAAGTACATGCCTCATCTCATGTCCAGGAAATTTTGGGTAAATATTATACACCCTGGGTCCTTAAAGCGATGTCAGATATTTATCTAAATTCAGATGTATATGTACACTACATAATGTCTAGATACATCTAAATTTAAACTAATATTTAACATTCTTTTACAAACAAAAGGTGGTGCTTACGTAGTACTCAGGGTCATCGGCCTAGGGGCTAGGAGGATATATAATCCAACACTCTTCTCTCAACCAAGAACAGAGTGGCACATCATGACGCACGCATGTGCTGCTTGCGCTCAAAGGATGTTCGATCGACAAGCTAGGCTTTGAATATGTAAGTTTACAAGTTATGCCATTGACTCGGTAGACTTTGAGTTATGGAGTAATGCTACACCTACATAATTTGTTACGGAAATTTCTTACGGAGAGCATCAAGCCAGGCACAAAATTAGAACGTGGCCCGTGATTCAAGGGGAGAATCAAAACTCAGCCAATAAATTCACAGCACGTCATCCCATATAAGTTTCCGTAAGTCAAACAGTACATAGGTCTAGGATTATCGCTCCAGCAATGTGTCCTGCTCACTATGTTCTAAAAAATATACTTGATACATTAGTATCTAGACAAAACTGCAATAAGTATTGTTTTAGAACCCACGGACAGCTGATGTTTCCATGGTTAAGATTGTAAGGTTGGTGGTTCCACAGTACAGGCTCTCTTTTGCCTGCCAAAAAGGCAAAAACCAAGCGAGGCACGAGGCTTGCATGGGGCATGATGTTGCTAGCTGTTTGGTCGACCATGAAACGGTGCCGGTGTCTCTCTTGTATCTTAACAATGTACAATGTGCGTACGGTACGGTACGGTGCTATATTTGTTTCCACCGACTCTACAAAGCGATGGAATCGTTCCTTTGCGTGTGAGCCAAGCTACCTCGCCCGATCGTAAAGATGCTTCATCACGTGGGCTTCCTCTGCTCAGTGAGGCACGCCGCTTAGTTTTGTGCCAACGAAAACCCAGCCAGCCAGATCAAGCACCAAGCAATTATCTCCCTCACTTCGGAAGGCAGCTAATCACAGTCGGCGAACCTGCTACGGAAGTATCTAATGAAACATGGGTGTAGGTTCACCCACTTATTTAAAAGTTGAAAAAATGCTATTTTAAATATTTGAAAAAGTTGAAATAATATTTTGCTATGGGGCTTTACCTGCTTCACGAGTCGACGCATGGGACGATCAACCGCTCCCGAGCCCGCTTCTTTGGGAAGGAGTGGTAGATAAGCGCAAATATCACATGGTGGAGTGGGCCACGGTGTGCAGGCCGCGAGAGCATGAGGGTTTAGGGATCCTCAACACTAAATATATGAACATCGCTCTAATGCTAAGGTGGATCTGGAAGCTCTACCAGAACGAGGAAGGTCTATGGGCAGATCTCCTGAGAGCTAAGTACCTAGGGGATAATGATCTTTTCTCCCCGGCGGTACCGACTTCGGGCTCGCAGTTCTGGAGGGCCATCTAGAAAATTAAGTGGTTTTTCAAGCTGGGAGCTCGACATAAGGTCCGCGATGGGCGCAGAACCTACTTCTGGCTAGACTGGTGGACTGGCTGCGGCCCCCTGAGGGCTATTTTTTCCCACTTGTTTGCATGCTGCAACAACCAGTACGCCACGGTGGCAGGTGTTCGATCTGCCGAGGGATTGCGGATTAGGTTTCGACGACCGTTCGGGATGGATGAGACCGTGGAATGGGACAACCTCTTCAGGGTGTTTGACCTATACCCGTTCACGCCGGGCGTGGATGAGGTTACGTGGGCGTTGGAGTGCTCGAGACAGTTCTCCACTAATTCAATATACCACAAACAGACGCAGGGGGCGGCGGTTGCACATTTCAAACAAATTTGGAAGGCCAAGGTTCCTCCTAAGATCAAGGTGTTCCTTTGGCAGCTACTATGCGGTAGACTCCCGGCTGGAGACCAGTTGGCCAAGCGGAAGGGTCCGTCAGATGGGAGTTGTGCCCTGTGTGGGGAATGGGAGGATGGAGACCACATTTTCTTCAGGTGACACCTTGCCAAGTTCATGTGGGCAGGAGTTAGGGAACTCCTAAAATGTGCTTGGAATCTGGCGGGGGTCGGGGACTTTGTATCCATTGTGTAGGGGTTGTCGGGGAGGATGCGTAGACTAGCCTAGTTCACCTTTGCGGCGCAATCCTGGATGCTTTGGAATATTAGGAACAAGCTAGCTATCGAGGGACACATCATAAATAGCCCGGCTGATGCCATCTTCAAAATGTCTATCTATATGCAGAGCTGGAGGGTACTGGTCAGACGGACGGACAAGACCTTGCTCGACACAGAGCTGGACGGGGTTATTGGAGATATGCCCAAGAGGCAATAATAAAATGGTTATTATTATATCTTTGTGTTTATGATAAATGTTTGCATACCATGCTATAATTGTATTAATAAAAATATTTATACATGTGTGTTATGTAAACAACAAGGAGTCCCTAGTAAGCCACTTGTATAACTAGCTTGTTGATTAATATATGATCATGGTTTCGTGATCATGAACATTGGATGTTGTTAATAACAAGGTTATGTCATTGGATGAATGATATAATGGACACACACCCAAATAAGCGTAGCATGAGATCAAGTCATTAAGTTCAACTTGCTATAAGCTTTCGATACATAGTTACCTAGTCCTTCGACCATGAGATCATGTAAATCACTTACACCGGAAGGATGCTTTGATTACATCAAACGCCATTGCGTAAATGGGTGGTTATAAAGATGGGATTAAGTATTCGGAAAGTGCGAGTTGAGGCATATGGATCAAGAGTGGGATTTGTCCATCCCGATGACGGATAGAAATACTCTGGGCCCTCTCGGTGGAATGTCGTCTAATTAGCTTGCAAGCGTGTGACTAGGTCACAAGAGATGACATACGACGGTACGAGTAAAGAGTACTTGTCGGTAACGAGGTTCAACTAGGTATGGATACCGATGATCGAACCTCGGACAAGTAAAGTATCGCGTGATAAAGGGAATCGGTATCGTATGTAAATAGTTCAATCGATCACTAAGTTATCGCTGAATGTGTGGGAGACATTATGGATCTCCAGGTCCCGCAATTGGTTATTGGTCGGAGAGGAGTCTCGACCATGTCTGCATAGTTCACGAACCGTAGGGTGAGGCGCTTAAGGTTCGATGTAGCATAAGTAGATTCGGAATATGAGATGGAGACCGAAGTTTGTTCGGAGTCTCGGATGGGATCCAGGACATCACGAGGAGATCCGGAATGGTCCGGAGAATAAGATTCATATAAGGGAAGTTGATTTCTAGGTTTTGGAAAAGTTCGGGATTTTTCCAGTGGAAAACCGGGAAGGATCTAGAAGGTTCCGAAGGGGTCCACCATGGGACCCACGACCTAGGGGGGCAACATGGGCCGGAGGGGTGCTGCCTTTCCCTAATGGTCCAGGCGCACCAAGCCCCAAAGGCCCAGGCCGGCCGCCCCTTAGGGTTTCCCAAAACCCTAGGGGGGATCAACTTGGGGGGGGGGGGTAAGTTTCCCCTCCTTCCCTCTCTTGGCCGCCATCCATAGGCTTGGAGGAGGGGCCAAGGCAACCCTGGCCGCACCCCCCCTATATAAAGTGGGGAGGGGGCAGGGGCGCAGCCCTCCCTCACCCCTGCACCTCTGGCCGCCCGTCTCCCTCCACTGCAAGTCTGCTCCGGCTTAGGCGAAGCCCTACAACTTTTCTCCTCCACCACCACCACCATCACGTCGTCGTGCTGCTGGGATTCCGAGGGGATCTACCACACCTCCGCTACCCGCTGGAACGGGGAGAGGACGGGTTTCATCGACACCGTACGCACGACCAAGTACGGAAGTGCTGCTGGATTGCAACACGGGACGATCGACTACATCAACAACGAGATCTAATCTCGTAGGTTTTGGAATCTTCGAGGGTTAGTCTCATGCTCTTCTCGTTGCTTCGATCTTGGTAGATTAGATCTTGCTTCTTCCTAGATTGGATCTTGGTTTTTGTTCATGTTCACGGTAGAAATTTTTGTTTTCCATGCAACAAACCCATCAGTGGTATCTGAGCCGTGTCTATGCATAGATCTGTTGCACGAGTAGAACACAATGAGTTTGTGGGCGGTGTTGCTTTTGTTGTTTTTAGTTGGTGTACTTTGCATCATGCGGGATGGTGGGATGAAGCGGCCCGGGCTAACTTTACATGACCGCGTTCATGAGACTTGCTCCACACTTGACATGCAACTTGTATTGCATAAGTGGCTTTGCGGGTGTCTGTCTCTCCCTCCATAGTTTAGATGCAATTTACTCTTTCAATTAACAACACTAGTAACACCGTTGTGGTTCATGTTCGTAGGTAGATTGGATCTTACTCGAAAACCCTAAACCACGTAAAATATGCAAACCAAATTAGGGGCGTCTCACTTGTTTTTGCAGGGTTTGGTGATGTGATATGGCCATGTGATGATGATTATATTTGATGTATGAGATGCTCATTATTGTATTATGGCAACCGGCAGGAGCCTAATTGTTGTATTTAATTTTTGTTAAAGACCTGCGTGTCTATTCATCATGTAATAGCTTTATTTCAAGTAGTTTTTATAGTAGCTATAAGTGATGGACAACCATGAAGCGGCGCCAGTGACCTTGACGCCATACTGGTGATGATGGAGATCATGTTCGTGCTATGGAGATGGAGATCAAAATCACAAGAAGAAAGACCATATCATAACACACATTATGAATTGCATGTGATGTTAATCCTTTATGCATCTTATCTTGCTTAGATCGCGATGGTAGCATTATAAGATGATCCCTCTCACTAAATATCAAGATAATAAAGTGTTCATCCTTAGTATTCACCGTTGCTAAGACTTGTCGTTTCGAAGCAGCTCGTGATGATCGGGTGTGATAGATTCTACATGTGCATACAATGGGTGCAAGCCAGATTTGCACACACGGATACTAAGGTTGCCTTGACGAGCCTAGCATGTACAGACATGGTCTCGGAACACGGGATACCGAAAGGTAAAGCATGAGTCATATGAATGATATGATGAACACTTTGAGTGTTTTCCTTTGAAACTACATCTTTTCTCGTGAAGATCTGACTTGGTGTAGTGGACTTGGTTCGTGTGATCAGTAAGACAATGTGAGGGATATTGTTTTTGAATGGGAGTTCACCTAGTTTATTTAAGAATTAAAATTGAACTCAATTTGTTATAAACTTAGTCTAAACTCTTTGCAAATATGTTGTAGATCATGGCGGCCCCCTCCATCAATTTTAACCAGTTCCTAGAGAAAAAAAAACTTAAGAGCAATGGTAGCAACTTCACTAACTGGTTCCTCCATGTGAGGATTTTCCTTATTGGTGGAAACCTGCAATATGTGCTCGATGCACCGCTAGGTGCCCAACCTGCAGAAAATGCTCCCGATGAGGTAAAGAATGTTTACCAGACTCGGAACACTCAGTACTCCCAAGTTCAGTGTGCCATCATGTGTAGCCTAGACGCAGAACACCAAAAGCGTTTTGAGCACCACGACCCCTATGAGCTAGTCCGTGAGCTCAAAGCTATCTTTGAAACTCATGCGGTCGTGGAAAGCTATGAGGCCTCGAAACATTTCTTTGGCTGCATGATGGAAGAGGGCAGCTCCGCTAGCGAGCACGTGCTCAAGATGTCTAGGCACGCGAAGAAGCTTACTGACTTGGGAATTGTGATTCCTAACCAGCTGGGTATTCATCGTGTCCTACAATCACTGCCACCTAGTTACAAGAACTTTGTGATGAACTACAACATGCAAAACATGAACAAAGAGTTATCTGAACTCTTCTCCATGCTGAAATCTGCTGAGGTGGAGATACAGAAAGAGCACCAAGTGTTGATGGTCAACAAGACCACCAGCTTCAAGAAGTAGGGCAAGCCTAACAACAAGGGCAACTTCAAGAAGGGCGGCAAGAAAGCTGCTGCGCCTCCTAAGAAGCCCAAGGCTGGCCCTAAACATGATATTGTGTGCTATTACTGCAAGGAGGAAGGGCACTGGAAGCGCAATTACCCTAAATACTTGGCTGATCTGAAGAGCGGCCTTGTCAAGAAAGGTATATTTGATATACATGTTATTGATGTCTATCTTACTGGTAGTCGTAGTAGTGCCTGGGCATTTGATACTGGTTCGGTTACTCACATTTGTAACTCGAAACAGGAACTGTTGAATAAACGAAGACTAGCGAGGGACGAGGTGACGATGCGCGTTGGAAATGGATCCAAGGTCGATGTGATCGCCGTCGGCACGCTCCCTCTACATCTACCTTCGGGATTAGTTTTAAACTTTAATAATTGTTGTTTGGTGCCTGCATTGAGCATGAACACTATATCTGGATCTTGTTTAATGCAAGACGGTTATTCGTTTAAGTCAGAGAATAATGGTTGTTCTATTTATATGAATAATATCTTTTATGGTCATGCGCCTGAGATGAATGGTTTATTCTTGTTAAATCTCGATAGTAGTGATACACATGTTCATAACATTGATGCTAAGCGAATTAAATTGAATGATAATTCTACTTATATGTGGCATTGTTGTCTTGGTCATATTGGAGTGAAGCGCATGAAGAAACTCCATTCAGATGGACTTCTTGAATCACTTGACTTTGAGTCACTTGATAGATGCGAAGAATGTCTAATGGGAAAAATAACTAAGACTCCATTTCTGGTACAATGGAGCGAGCTACAGACTTGTTGGAAATCATACATACCGATGTGTGCGGACCAATGAGTGTAGCATCGCGCGGTGGTTATCGGTATGTTCTAACCTTCACGGATGATCTGAGTAGATATGGGTATATTTACTTTATGAAACATAAGTCCGAAACTTTTGAGAAGTTTAAGGAATTGCAAAGTGAAGTAGAAAATCAACGTAACAAGAAGATTAAGTTTACGCGTTCGATCGCGGAGGCGAATATCTGAGTTATGAGTTTGGCATGCATTTAAAGAAATGCGGAATACTTTCACAGTTGACATTGCCGGGAACACCACATCGCAATGGTGTGTCCGAACGTCGTAATCGAACTCTCTTAGATGGTTCGTTCTATGATGTCTCTTACCGATTAGCCGTTATCGTTTTGGGGTTATGCATTAGAGACAGCCGCATTCATTTTAAATAGGGCACCATCTAAATCTGAGTTGCTTGGTGATTCTCCTGCGGTGCTTCCGCTGGCGTTATGCTCTTTTGAGACCTTGGAGGTGGCCATGACACCCCCGCCACCACAGTTGGAGCCTTGCCATTCCATCTCCTCTTTGGACTGTGGAGCAGTGTTGGCGCCTAGTTACGAGGCTCTTTTTGCAAAGAGCTTTGCGGCTTGCTCGCTAGTTTGGAGGCGGCTAGCCCCGGATATGGCAAGGACATTGGCTCGCGTCTTGGCGGGGAAGGCCTCTGGAGGATATGTTCAGAGGGTGCGTAAGTCTCTCAAGAGAGTATCTATCAGGAGCATAAGAAGGAAGAGGGCCGGTTGAGTGGGACGTTGTGCTCTTGTGTGTCGGTTCTAGTTGGTTTAGAGGTTGCATTATTTCGATGTTTTTCTCTTGTGGGTGTGATGTTGGTATGGGCTTAGCCCTGTTGTTGTAGGTTTTCTCTTGGTTTTCTCCTAAAAACTGAGCAACTTCTTCTTAATTAATTGATGGGGCAAAGCTTTTGCCTCCGTTTCAAAAAAAAAAATCCGTTGAAACGCCACCGTATGAATTATGGTTTGGTAAGAAACCTAAGCTGTCGTTTCTTAAAGTTTGGGGTTGCGAAGCTTACGTAAAGAAGTTACAACCTGACAAGCTAGAACAAAAAGCGGAGAAGTGCGTCTTCATAGGATACCCTAAAGAAACAATTGGGTACACTTTCTATCACACATCCGAAGGCAAAATATTTTTTGCCAAGAACGGATCCTTTCTTAAGAAGGAGTTTCTCACTAAAGAAGTGACTAGAAGGAAAGTAGAACTCGACGAGGTTATTGAACCTTCTCTCGTAGATCAGAGTAGCGCAGTGGTCGGAAGATGTTCTTGTGCAGCTCGCACCGATAGGAGAGGAAGCAAATGATGATGATCATGAAACTCGAACGAAGAAGCTACTGAACCTCGCAGATCGACGATGGCTCGTACCACTCCTGATTGGTACGATCCCTGTCTAAATGTCATGATTGTGGATAACAATGATGAAGACCCTGCGACGTATGAGGAAGCAATGATGAGCCCAGATTCCAACAAATGGCACGAGGCCATGAAATCCGAAATGGGACCCATGTATGATAACCAAGTGTGGACTTTGGTAGACTTACCTGATAGCCGCAAGGCTGTCGAGAATAAATGGATCTTCAAAAGAAAAACAGATGCTGATGGTAATATTACTGTCTATAAAGCTCGACTTGTTGCGAAGGGGTTCCGACAAATTCAAGGAGTTGACTACAATGAGACTTTCTCACCTGTAGCGAAGTTAAAGTCTCTGAGGATTTTGTTAGCAATAGCTGCATTTTTCGATTATGAGATTTAGTAGATGGATGTCAAAACGGCGTTCCTTAATGGTGACATTGAGGAAGAGTTGTATATGGTACAACCCAAAGGTTTTGTCGATCCTAAAAATGCTGACAAGGTATGCAAACTTCAGCGGTCCAATTATGGACTGAAGCAAGCATCCCGGAGTTGGAACGGACGCTTTGATAAGGTGATCAAAAACTTCGGGTTTATACAGACTCATGGTGAGGCCTGTATTTACAAGAAAGTGAGTGGGAGCTTTGTAGCATTCCTGATATTATATGTAAATGACATATTATTGATTGGGAATGATATAGAACTACTAAACAGTGTTAAAGGTTATTTGAATAAGTGTTTTTCAATGAAAGTGGTGAAGCAGCGTACATTTTAGGCATCAAGATTTATAGAGATAGATCAAGACGCCTAATAGGGCTTTCACAAAGTACATATATGGACAAGATTCTAAAGAAATTTAGAATGGATGAAAGCAAGAAAGGGTTCTTGCCTATGTTGCCTGGTAAGGTCTTGAGTAAAACTCAAGGTCCGGCTACGGTAGAAGAAAGAGAGAGGATGAACAAGATCCCCTATGCCTCCGCAGTAGGCTCTATCATGTATGCCATGATGTGTACTAGACCGGATATCGCACATGTTGTTAGTTTGACCAGCTGATATCAGAGTGATCCAGGAATGGAACACTGGACAGCGGTCAAGAATATCCTGAAGTACTTGAAAAGGACTAAGGATATGTTTCTTTGTTATGGAGGTGACCAAGAGCTCGTTGTAACTAGTTACACCGATGCAAGTTGGAACACTGATCCTGATGACTCTATGTCTCAGTCTGTGTACGTGTTTATATTGAATGGTGCTGCAGTAAGCTGGATGAGTTCCAAGCAATGCACGATGGCGAAGTCTTCAACTGAATCTGAATACATAGCGGCTTCGGAGGCTTCATCGGAAGCAGTATGGATGAAGAGGTTCATTGTTGAGCTTGGTGTGGTTCCTAGTGCATTGGACCCATTAGTCATCTATTGTGACAACATGGGTGCCATCGCCAATGCACAAGAACCAAGGGCACACAAGAAGCTGAAGCATATCAAGCTACGTTTTCATTCGATTCGCGAGTACATCGAAGATGGTAAAGTAAAGATTTGCAAAGTAAACACATATCTGAAAGTGGCAGATCCGTTGACTAAAGCTCTCCCTAGGGCAAAGCATGACCTACACCAGAACGCCATGGGTGTTAGGTACCTTACAATGTAATCTAGATTATTGACTCTAGTGCAAGTGGGAGACTGTTGGAGATATGCCCAAGAGGCAATAATAAAATGGTTATTGTTATATCTTTGTGTTTATGATAAATGTTTGCATACCATGCTATAATTGTATTAACCGAAACATTGATACATGTGTGTTATGTAAACAACAAGGAGTCCCTAGTAAGCCTCTTGTATAACTAGCTTGTTGATTAATAGATGATCATGGTTTCGTGATCATGAACATTGGATGTTGTTAATAACAAGGTTATGTCATTGGATGAATGATATAATGGACACACACCCAAATAAGCGTAGCATGAGATCAAGTCATTAAGTTCAACTTGCTATAAGCTTTCGATACATAGTTACCTAGTCCTTCGACCATGAGATCATGTAAATCACTTACACCGGAAGGATGCTTTGATTACATCAAACGCCACTGCGTAAATGGGTGGTTATAAAGATGGATTAAGTATTCGGAAAGTGAGAGTTGAGGCATATGGATCAAGAGCGGGATTTGTCCATCCCGATGACGGATAGATATACTTTGGGCCCTCTCGGTGGAATGTCGTCTAATTAGCTTGCAAGCATGTGACTAGGTCACAAGAGATGACATACCACGGTACGAGTAAAGAGTACTTGTCGGTAACGAGGTTTAACTAGGTATGGAGATACCGATGATCGAACCTCGGACAAGTAAAGTATCGCGTGATAAAGGGAATCGGTATCGTATGTAAATGGTTCAATCGATCACTATGTTATCGCTGAATGTGTGGGAGCCATTATGGATCTCCAGGTCCCGCTATTAGTTATTGGTCGGAGAGGAGTCTCGACCATGTCTGCATAGTTCACGAACCGTAGGGTGACGCGCTTAAGGTTCGATGTCGCATAACTAGATTCGGAATATGGAGATGGAGACCGAAGATTATTCGGAGTCTCGGATGGGATCCAGGACATCACGAGGAGATCCGGAATGGTCCGGAGAATAAGATTCATATAAGGGAAGTTGATTTCTAGGTTTCGGAAAAGTTCGGGATTTTTCTGGTGGAAGACCGGGAAGGTTCTAGAAGGTTTCGGAGGGGTCCACCATGGGGCCCATGACCTAGGGGGCCAACATGGGCCGGAGGGGTGCTGCCTTGCCCTAATGGGCCAGGCTCACCAAGCCCCAAAGGCCAAGGCTGGCCACCCCTTAGGGTTTCCCAAAACCCTAGGGGGGTCAACTTGGGGGGTAAGTCCCCCCCCCCCCTTCCCTCTCTTGGCCGCCGGCCATAGGCTTGGAGGAGGGGCCAAGGCAACCCTGGCCGCACCCCCCCCCCTATATAAAGAGGGGAGGGGGCAGAGGGCGCAGCCCTCCCTCACCCCTGCACCTCTGGCCACCCCTCTCCCTCCACCGCAAGTCTGCTCCGGCTTAGGCGAAGCCCTGCAGCTTTTCTCCTCCACCACCACCACCACGCCGTCGTGCTGCTGGGATTCCGAGGGGGTCTACCACACCTCCGCTGCCCGCTGGAACGGGGAGAGGATGGGCTTCATCGACACCGTACGCAGGACCGAGTACGGAAGTGCTGCCGGATTGCAGCACGGGACGATCGACTACATCAACAACGAGATCTAATCTCGTAGGTTTTGGAATCTTCGAGGGTTAGTCTCATTCTCTTCTCGTTGCTTCGATCTTGCTAGATTAGATCTTGCTTCTTCCTAGATTGGATCTTGGTTTTTGTTCATGTTCACAGTAGAATTTTTTTATTTTCCATGCAACGAACCCATCAGAGGTCAGGAGGCTATATGCGACGACGAGGACTTAAGCGGCAGTGCCTTCTTCCCGCTGGTTTTCTATCTTGTATCAGTGTGTGTTGTGAGTTAGTAGATGGAGCATGGTGCTTCATGTGTGGGGCCTTTGTTATTTGTCGAACCTGTTGTGTGTGGTATCAGACCTGAGTGTATGTTGTAACCGAACGGTTTATGCGCGTCGTTGGGGCTTTATATATAAAACCGGGCCTTTGGGCCTTATGTTTTTAAATAATAATTTGCATGTATTGTTTTGCTACTTAGTTGTGTAAGTTTTTATGGAGGTGGCATACATGAAAATAACAAAATGTCGTGTGCCAGCACCTTTGCCGTGTAGCCTATCTTTGCCGTACGCTGTGTTGGCCCTTTGCCGTGCAACTTTCTTTGCCGTGCACTCTCTTCCGTCGTTGTCGTGAATCATATCTTTACCGTGCAAAATCTTTGCCGTGCGTTTTTTCTACGTGCGCACGGCAAAGAAATCTTTGCCGTGCGTTTTTCAACGTGCGCACGGCAAAGAAATGCGGGGACACACGGTAAAGATACAGTGCATGGCAACGGCAGTTTTTCCCGTAGTGAATTATGTTGCTGATTGAAGATTCTTTCTGTTTTATTGTTTGCAGTGTATTGTACTCGTCTTATATCTAAAGGTATAAATGATGCCCCCCATAGGGGGCTTCACAGCGGTTAATGATTGTGGGCCGTCAGATCTTTACTGTGCTTGGCTAACATTCGATCTCAGCCGTCCGTGTCTACAAGCAGCGCACTAGGGAAAGACATGTACTGGCCGTTATCTACCCGCATGTGGCTGCGTTTGGGTCCTACGGTTCGGCGGGTCCACATGTCAGTCTCTAAAACTCGTTTCGGGGGTGGCCAGCTAGTGTGCAAAATATCTTCACCGCGCCCGAAACCCTACCTCACCCAATCGCTCCCATCTCCTCCCCAATCCCCTCTCGTTTCCACGCCCTATCTCCAACCGAGAAGAACAGGGCAGCGGCGGCGGCGCCGACCAAGCGCCCGGGCGGCGGAGCCGAGCGCGTGCCTGAAGACGGCGGCGGCGAAGGCGCGCCGGCCGAGCGCGCGCTTGGGCCACGACGGCAAGCACGAGCACGCGCCTGAGCGACGGCAGCGACTGCGGCCGCGCGCGCCTGGAGACGGCAGCGGCGAAGGCGCGCCGGCGGCGGCGAGCGCGCGGCTGGAAACGGCGGCGGCAAGCGTGTGCCTGCGCGACGGCAGCGACTGCGGCAGCGATGGCGAGCGCGCGACTGGAGATAGCGCGCGCGTGGTTGGTCGGACGAGCACGACCGCGTGCGCGGGGGAGAGGGATATGAGTTCATCTGCCCCGTCGCTAACAGCCTACAACTGACCATCCTCAGGCCGGCGAAATAATCATCCTCCAAGGGCCGGCGAAATGGTAATTTTGCCTTCTGATTTGCGTCGGCTCTACCGCTTTGAGTAATGCGCAGTGCGGTGCAGCGGTGGCAACCGCGCCATTCCGACAGGTTCCCGTTGTTCAATTTATTTTATCTGAATCATGGTCGTTGTTCTATTCCGATATGAGTTCATCTGCCCCGTCGCTAACAGCCTACAAGGATCTGGTAGAATTGTCTGGCATTGCGTTGGATATTCCAGCTCCCTGATTGGGGCAACTGATTTCGAGTCCAGGCACATCCAATTATGTTTATCCTTCGTCTATGCAGCATGATTGCAATATTTCGGCATTAGTCTAAATAAATGCAAATGTATTTTCGTCAGAGGCTCCCATAGATGATAGCAAGCATAACTGAGATAAGTTAATTTCTACCTTTCAGGGGACGAAAGTTAATATTATAGTAGGCTCACATGTATGGGCTGAAGATGCTGACATTGCCTGGGTTGATGGAGAGGTCGTTAAGATCAATGGCGAAGAGGCCGAGATCCAAGCAACCAATGGGAAAAAGGAAAGTTGCGTTGAACAATTCTGCTCCTTTTTTTTATATAGGAATTCATTCTGATATAATACTGCTACTTATATGTAAGTGTCACAATTTTAGATCATTGCAAATTTGTCGAAATTATATCCTAAAGATATGGAAGCAGCTACCGGTGGAGTTGATGACATGACCAAGCTCTCCTATCTCCATGAGCCAGGAGTTTTGCAGAATCTGGCGATCAGGTATGAACTTAATGAAATCTATGTATGTTTGCTGTGGTTATGTCAGCCATACTATCTGGGTTTAAAGTTTGAAACTCACTTGATGTTTTGTATGGCTGATATGTCTTCATTTGGGCAGACATACACTGGAAATATTCTCATTGCTGTCAATCCTTTCCAAAGGTTGCCGCATTTATATGACCCACATATGATGCAACAGTATAAGGGGCACCATTTGGAGAGTTAAGTCCACATGTTTTCGCTGTCGAAGGTGTCACATACAGGTACGCAAACATAACCAAAATCAGACCTTGGTTCCATCGATACACCGCTCGCAGGTACCCTCGAATCCTCTCTCCCTTCCCGATCTACGTACTCACCTCCCCTCTTTTGATTCCATACATATGACTTCTCTTTCTTCTCTCTGCAGATTCTTTCAATATATGCTTATGAGGTGTTTGATGGAACTACAACCAGGTGTTCATTCTCAGTAATTTGTATTTTTCTAAACTTTTTGTCACGTCAAAAATAACAAGTTCAGAGCGTCTAGCTTCCATGTTCTGTATTGATGGAGACCATGAAGTTTCTAATCCATATTTATTCATGGATTTCTATTTATCTCTATAAAACAAGGAGGTGCATCATCTTTTATTATCTATCTTCTTAGCTTTCTTCATTCTTTAGTGCCATATATCTCATCTGGAACAAAATGCAGGACAATGAAGATGGTGTTGTGTTGCTTTGTACATGTGAGCAACATATTGCAGAAATGTTTTCTGCACGCGAGGATATGGCCCATTTATACAATCAAGCATCAATGGTTACAAGAGAATGGTAAGGTTTTAGCTTCTGGTAGGAAAATCTCTTTTTCATCTGCCTCACATGTCCATTGGTATCGTGCACCCACCATTCTTGCGCAAACTTATGTTAGCAACAACTTTCCATGTTTGTTTTGTAGGATGTTGCCATTTCCGCTCTTGGTTTTGGTCCTCTTATGTAAGGCTTCGGTGGCAGTCTTTTGTTTCCCTTTTAATTAGAATAATTAATATGTATGATGTCCAACATGAACCACTGAAAATGTACTGGTTTTTTCCTTGCATCACATCATGGTAAAATATTTGAAGTTTCTTTTCATGGTTGAAGCATAGCTTGAATCTGCTAGACCATTGCAGTTTTATAAGGGAAAGGATTTCTATTACAAAATATTAATTCTTGAGTTATAAGTGTATATCATTTCCTAAGACTGAATTTTTTATATATTTTTGGGTCCTGGAAATTGATTGGTTGAGCTTCCTGTAATTTTGCATTTGTTGCAGTCTCCCAGTACTAATTAGCTACTATAAAATTATATTGCTCATAATAAGAAGAAAAATATCCGAACCTTCTATTTGTTAGGGCTGATTTTAAAACTTAGATAAGATGTCTACACCCCAATATATACAAAGAACAATTCACGCTACATGGGAGCTCTAATGTTTTGCAGCCACTTATTATTTCTTCTTTGAGATTTGTTTAATTCTAATAATTTATTTGGTAGGGCTGTACAAGAGTTGTCCGGTATGCATAGCTGCACTAATTCTTGACAAGCCAAGTTAGTTATTCTGTTGTTTTCCCCATCCGATGGATTAATACTGGAAAAATCATGCCCCATTTGACTGATCCGAAGCATCCGCAGATCCATGAATATGCCTTCCTTGCTTTTACTGCTCGTGTAAGTATTTGTGCTTCCGTATCTGAATAGCGCTGTCTATGTTTCAGAATTATCTTGCAAAATATGGTAGGTACGATGGCAGGGTTTCGATTTGAGTTTCTCTAAATTTGAAATGCTAGGAATAATATTGTACCAACAGCTTTCTTCTCGAAATTACTTTGTATTATTCTTTACGAAAAGAGTTCACGAAATAGGTTAAAGAATGGACGTTACGACTTCAGTGGCTTTCTTTGCTGTAATTAGTTTGAATTATTTTTTATGGATAGAGTTCAGGAAATAGGTTAATGATAGTTTTCCCTTGGCATGAACCAATCAAGATGATAGTTAAAAGTTAAAAGAGTGTCCAGATAAATAAAAGGGCCTTCTTGTATGAATTAGTTGGTCTTTTGATGAGAGGTTTATGAATGTGATGCCTACTAGAATTGTAAAAGAGACATGATAAAGGCTTCACAGTTTCATCGGTATTTCTTTCGTTACACTCAAGTGAAATCTGACATGGGACTATTATTCTTGGTTGAAGGCGCTATTTTTGGTTGACAATTATTTTTCGTCCGGATGAACTAGGTTCTGAGCAGCGTGTACTAGAAAGCATGATCCGGGTTTAATGTATTGTCTACTCCGTGTAAGAAATTTAACTTGATGAATATGAGTGATGTCTTTTTCTTGCTTATATATGTTTGTTTTTTAATACAACACTATTACCATAAGAAGGTAGCCTCATTAATATTGTCATTTATGTGAAACAAATCTACATGTATTGTGGTAGGAGTATAAAAGAGAGACATATGTTCACCTCACCATGCTCTCTAGACGGAATCATCACAAAGATTGCGAAGGCTGATAGGACACTCGGGTTGGATCTATTTTGGTTAGAGGACAAATGATACAAGCATATCAGATATAGTCTCCCATGATACATGTTAATTTGATTTTCCTTTTTATGATGGATTCCGGGGCTGAATTACCGCTGAGTGGTTAGTGATGGGGTTGATTTTCTTGATGTTATGCCTTTTTGTTTGGTACAAATTTAGTTCCGAAATGCTAATTGGTTATAAACTAAATCATTGTTTCCTCATCATAAAGGAACAACATTTTGGTTCTCCGTGCAATCCAGCGATTGCTCTTTAGGCTTATTGAGAAGAGTTGAGGCCTATTGCCATGCTGCCCAAGATTACAGACCAAGTTACCGGTATAGGCTACACAGAGCAGTTTTTGCCCTCTGCCCTTAACTTGACCTAAAATTTGTGAACTAATCCATGGGGAGTACTTGAGAAAAATCTATATTCAAATTAGTGAAGCACCAATATGGATTGTAATTGTTTACTCGTATGAGTAGCATTTTGCTAAGTAGTATTTGGCAATTGCCTAAAATTATCTTTAGTTTGTATTGTTAGTTCATGGAACTTTGCGGCAAGCTAATTCTGTCCCACCATGGAAGCTCACTTCCGTGAGGAAATTGTTTGATATTCAATGATGTGCCCTTTCCCAAAAACCTTAATCGTGAATTCTAGAAAATAACCTTAATTGGTGTTCCTCCACACAGTTGTAAACTAAGCGGTATGATTGGATGGTATTTGATGTTGAATGCTACTCCAAAGAAAGGCATCTCATATGTTTGGAGGAGTATTTTCTCAAAGGCCTGAATTTTCTGAAAATAGGATTCATCTCGCCGAGTGGGCAATGGTGAAAACATAAGCGTCTGATCAGATCCATCGATTCCTAGAGGGAGCACACTCAAAATCAAGGCATGTGAATCCGTTGGCTAGAAGATGAGATGTGGAGCTTTCCCGACAACACTTTGGCCTCGAAGATGCTGATATTATTCTCAAGATTCATGTCCAAGAAGACACAGGTGAGTTCCTGTCATGCCATCATGATAAAAGAAGTGTTAATTCATGGTAAACCAGCTTATAAAGTGGCAGAAAAAGAATCATCTTCAGGACTAACCTCTACTTCTAATGCAGAGGAAAAGAAATCTTGCTTTTACCGGAAAAAGCTATGACGCTCTCTCTCTTTCCCAATAAGGTGTTCAGCCTACCCCTAAGAATGAAGCTTTTCAGGAAAGAAAGGTATTCATATTTATACTAGATGCCTGTTTTGCTATAAATTTGATGAGGATGGATGCCACATATTCTTTAAGTGTAAAAAAGAAAAAACTGTGAAACGCCTCTCTTCTTGGACATGACAGACTTAGTTTAATATCCTGCTCCGACTCAAAAAAGTTGTCAGGGGAATTTTTAAACTGAAATAGGAGTTTCTAATGTTTTGCCCTATCTTATGATTGTTTCGGTGGCAGTAGAAATAAGGTAAAACAAATTGTGAATTTATAGGGCTGCAATGTCACCGTCATTTGAATCATACACAACAATAGTTTGTTTTGTTATATCACATGATTATTTTTTCCTTCTGAGAGGTCTCATATTAAAAGTTTTCTTTTCAAATATAATGCAAGTAAATCCTTTGGAAAAACTCAATCTGACAACAAAAAATAAACATAGGGAATTTACCATGGGATTTCAATGCTCTCGGTGCGCTGAAGAATTATGCCGTATATCAGTATATAGAATTATCAGAACTGTTACTGATTTTTGTTTCCTTTACAGGAATGCTGGCATGATGCAAAAATAAAATAGCTCACACACCAACCACGCAAGTGTTGTTTCAGTATTAACATATTTCAGATCTCACCATAACTTCTTCCCAGCTCATGTGTGTCTTTTAATGCAATATCGCCAAAATTCATTGAACCAATTGGATAATTCTATTACTGTAGTACCAGTCTGCACTCCCCATTGCTAAATTCGCATAGTAGAAACCTTTGGCACGTTGTGTTTTGTCATCAATCCAAGAAAAAAGGCCCCGATGTCTAAGATTCTGTACTGTCATTTAAATTATATACTTCGTGAAGTTTAGCTGATCAGGATTATGAATGGCATGCTTTAATGAAATTGTTCATTCTATTGTAACTAATTGTACACACATTTATTGCATCATGAATAAAGTCTATTTTCTGATATATAGCTTTGTTATGTTTGGTTTTAAATCATGCATTGTTCCACGATAACTTTGAATTATGAAAAGGTCTGGACATAGCTTTGCTTAGTTTGGGTTAAGTGGTCTCTAAAATCCTAGCCTGCTGTTGCAACCTAACAAACTGGTATGAGGAATGCATATATCAACCAACATTGTTTCAGTCTATTTGATAGATACTTCGTCACAGTTTCACCATGTATCAAGTGGTTAAGAACAAGTGGTGTGGCCTGTAGCCAAAGTTCCAGAAGTACTATTCTTAATACTTGGATTGGATATTAATTGGATTGGATGGAAAATCGGCATGGTGGCCAAAATCTGCTTGCTACCGCGACCTGGAATGGCAAATATGCTCTGCGGACAATCTAGCAATCGGCCCTACTTCCTTGAGAGGTCACGGACTGATACTGATTCAGCTGGCTGGCAAGACAACCATTACCTTCTCATCTAACCTGCTACCTCTCCAAGCTTCTAGCACTGCAGAACAAGCAACTTTGTTAGCCGGTAGCTCACCACATATTGTATAAGCAATGTGATCATCAGTGCATCATCGGTTATTGGCCTCCACAATGTCATTCAGCATAGAGAAATAAAAATAAGCATTTATTTCCTTTATTTCTGAATTTTTCAGTCACCACATATTTCTGAATTTTGCATTCACCAAGGAAAGTCTGTCAACTCTGAAGCTACCTGCTGCAACTATGGTCAGCTTCTAAGCAACATATTGTGGTCTCTGCTCATCACATGCTACCACCTCCAGGATGTTGCGGCCACCTACACTGATCTTTGTCCTAGGCTGCGGATGCAACGAACAACATACATGATACATGGATCTCAGTTTGAGAGAGCCAAGTCACTAGGATATGCTGGTCTTTTCCAGCGTATGTAGATTGTTTGTGGTGGTGTAGCGGGATTCTTTCGGTGAAATGTAGTGGTCCTGGACATCATTGCAGTCGTCGAGGACTCTGATGCAGCCGATAATTTCGGCTTGAGAGAAGGAGACTAGGGAGAGGAATGGTAGGGGGTGTTCGGTGTTGTTTGGGTGGTTTTCACACAATCGCCCAATGAATGCGCCAAGAGGTAGGCATGTTTATATAAAAATAGCTATGGCACACCGGTCCCTGGAGTTGAATCAGATGGTTGTTGATGGAGGAAAGCGGGGATGCACGAAAGCAGGTGGATTCATAGGATACGACGACTATTTTCATTTGGTAAATGAAAAAAACATGTTATCATTTACCCACGTCATTTTCATCGCTGTTATACAGACCGCTAATCAATGCGAATTTCACGGGATCGTGCGCCAAGGCGCACATTTATATCTAGTATATTTAAATTGTGCCTTCTATAGAAAGTTATTGTACACTTCGGCCTCCTCCTAAAAAAAGAAGTATTTTGTTGCTTGTTTCATCTAGAGAAATATAACATGCTGCAACCTGCATGTATCGGTCGGAAACTCATAATTTAGTTGCTGACTGAAGAATCTTCCCGTTCAATTGTTACGCCGACTTCCTTGCTTGGGTATAACTGAAAGCTGCTAGTACGCAAGCTGGCTTCTCCTTCCGGTTTTATTAGTGTTCAGTTTCAGCACGACTGGATATTTGTGTACTATTTCAAGTCGCCCACCACAATAACGTGCTACCGGGAGCATTTCATCTAGTCTGTTCTCGTTTTTCTGTTGCATTTTTCATTTTGAGAAAGAAAGTCTTCCTATTACAAATCGTTTACTTGTCAGCTCATGTTTTCCAACCGAAGGTGGATTTTATAACAGTGGTAGAGGTTGAGTTCGTTAGATGTCCACGGAACGAGCAAAGTAGTGGCTCATACCGCAATTCAATCCGTGTTAGGTCGACGCGGTGCTTAGTAGCCAAATCCAAAATTAAAGAAATCTTTGGTATCGTTAGGTTCTAGGCTTCTAGCCTGTGGGAGTCAATAACTATCGTTAGGAATTAGTTAATTAAGGTCAAATATATATATGGTTGCTGTCAACTGTTATCGATTGGTTCTTGTAGCTCTGCCGTGCGGTTGAGCTGTACATGATTTGTGAGACAAAGGATTTGGGGAACGCTCGACACCCAATAGGGTTGGCGTTGGTTTATATTTATAGTGTACAAGAGTTACAATACATGTACAAATACGGAAGCTATTATATACAGTCTAACACCCTCCCTCAATCTTAACCGTGTTATCGAACATCCAACAGGTTAAGATTGCGCCTACAACCTTGAAACAATGGCAAGGACAGCGGCTTGGTGAAGATGTCTGCAAGTTGATCCTTAGAAGAGATAAACCTGACTCGCAGTAGCTTCCGTGCAACACGTTCCCTCACAAAGTGATAGTCAACTTCGATGTGTTTTGTTCGGGCATGAAACACTGGGTTAGACGACAAATAAGTTGCACCGATGTTATCACACCAAAGAATAGGAGACTGAGACTGCGAAACCCGCAGTTCACGCAGTAGGGACTGAACCCAAATCAACTCAGCTGTAGCATCACCAACAGCCTTATACTCAGCTTCTGTACTGCTTCGGGACACTGTAGCTTGCTTACGAGCACTCCAGGCAATCAGATTTGAGCCAAAGAATACTGCATATCCCCCCGTTGATCGCCGATCATCAGGATTGCCAGCCCAATCAGCATCAGAATACGCAGAAAGCAAGCACGAAGAAGCAGAAGACAGACGCAGTCCATAGGACACAGTATGGCGAACATAGCGCAAAATACGCTTCACAGCAGTCCAGTGTGTATCCCTCGGTGAGTGTAGATACTGACAGACGCGGTTCACAGCATAGGATATGTCAGGCCGAGTGAGAGTGAGATACTGCAGTCCACCAACAACACTGCGGTACTCAGTAGCATCCTCAGCAGACAAAAGAGTGCCACCATCAGAAGTAAGGGGATCAGTCACAGACATAGGTGTGAGAGCAGGCTTACACTGAAGCATGCCAGCACGTCGCAGGAGATCCTCTGAATACTTCTTCTGAGTCATAGAAAGGCCGGTATCATCATGAGTGACCTCCAGACCCAAGAAATAGTGAAGCTTGCCAAGATCCTTCACAGCAAAGGCCGTCCGAAGAGAGGACACCAGGCGGTCAGCAGCAGGGACCGAGGAACTGACAAGGATGATATCATCAACGTAGACCAGGATGTACATGGTAACTCGGGGTCGCTGAAACAGAAACAATGATGTGTCTGCTGTAGAGGGAATGAACCCAAGAGCTCGGAGAGCTGTACCGAGACGCGCATGCCAAGCACGAGGGGCCTGCTTGAGGCCATAAAGAGCCTTCACCAGGCGACAGAGATGGGCAGGCCGGTCTGGATCCGCAAAGCCAGGAGGCTGGCGCATATAAACCTCCTCATCAAGGACACCATGCAGAAAAGCATTCTGTACATCCAACTGACGAAGAGACCAACCACGGGTAACAGCCAGTGAGAGAAGCACACGGATGGTAGTAGGCTTCACAACAGGACTAAAGGTATCCTCGTAGTCAAGACCATAGCGCTGCTTGAAACCCTTCGCAACAAGACGTGCCTTGTATCGCTCAATGGACCCATCAGCATGCTTCTTGACTTTGAAAACCCATTTACAATCAATAATGTTGACACCTGGCTTGGGAGGAACAAGAGTCCAAGTATCATTCTTGAGGAGTGCCTGATATTCCAGTTCCATGGCACTGCGCCAGTGGCCTTGGTACCGCATGTGGTGCACACCCAGGGCCGGCCACGGCCACCCGTCGTGGTCGCAGGTCGCGGCTGCGAGGCCGGCTGCTTAGGCGGCTGCGGAAGGGACCCACTGGGCGGGCGGGGTTGCTGCTGCTGGTTGCGTCCGCCACGGTATGCAGCGTTGGCGGAGGCGTCAAAGGATGGACCATCCGGGCGGCGAGCTCCAATGCGTTGCTCCGTGTTGAGGAGGCGTGCATACAGATCATGGGCACTAATCGGATTAGTGCTATCGCGCCCTTCAACATTCTCTACCAGAGAGTCATAGTCCTCGCCAAGGCCCTTGAGAATATACCCAATGAATTCAGAATCACGAAGGGGCTGACCAATGGAAGACAGTATATCAGCCAGCTCTTTAGCCTCATTGTAATAAGTTGTCACAGATTTATCCAGTTTCTTGAGATCACCAAGTTTATTGCGAATAGCCATGGACCGCGCCATGGACTGAGAGGAGAAACTGGCATCAAGGGTACTCCAGGCCTGGTGCGAGGTGGCAGCAAAGAGTACCATGCCCGCCACAGTCGGCATAAGAGATCACTGGATAGCGCTGAGGATAGCCTGATCCTGCGCCGTCCATTGCCGATGAGCCGGGTTTGGTATCGCCATTGGTGTACCATCAGGAGCAAGCATCTGAAGCATAGGCGGTGGGCACGGGATGGTGCCATCAACATAGCCGTCAAGATAGTAACTGCGCGAGAAGGGGAGCACTTGAGCTCGCCACACCGGGTAGTTGTCGTGGTTGAGCTTGACGGTCACAAGGTGTGCCGGATGTACGGAGCGGCGGGTCACGCACAGGGCCAGCCTCATGTGTGACAGGGGCTGGCAGCACATAGGCTGCGGGAGGCGTGGCCAAGGCCGGAGGTGGAGAGTGGGCACCATATGCCATGGGCGGGGCGCCGTAGAAGAGGGGCTGCCCGTAGAGGCCCGCACCATATTGTATGTGCGTCGGGGCCAGGGCAGGGGTGGACGAGGAGGCGGGCGTCGGAGCAGCGACGAACGGAGCCAGGGCAGCCGTCCCTGGAGCCGGTGCGGGGGACGGCGCGGGCGCGATCGGCCCGGCCACGCCAGGCAATGGAGGAGGGACCGCGATCGGCCCTGTTCCGCCAGACGAAGGAGGAGGGACCGCGATCGAATCGGCTACAGCAGGCGATGATGAACCAGCCGACCGATGGAGCGGCCCGACCACGGCAGGCACCGACGCAGCGGCCGAAGCAAACGGCCATGGAGCACGAGGGGCAGCACCCAAGAAGAGACCAGCCGAGGTGGTGATCGGGGCGCTGCTAAGCGGTGGCGGCGTGCCGCCGGCGAGAAGCGCCGCAAGAAACGGCGACACAAGGGGCCGCGACGAAGAGGAGGCCATCGCAGCGGTGGTGGAGGTGGTCGAGGCGGCGGGGCGCGGCGGCGGCCGAGGAGGCGGCGGCGGCGGCGCACGTGAGGGCAGCGGAAGACATGACCTAAACCTAGTCTGATACCATGTGAGACAAAGGATTTGGGGAACGCTCGACACCCAATAGGGTTGGCGTTGGTTTATATTTATAGTGTACAAGAGTTACAATACATGTACAAATACGGAAGCTATTATATACAGTCTAACATGATTGAATGAGGAACCGCTCCCCCAGTAAGAATTTCGATTATTGATTCTGATACACCAAGAACAGAGAGGCATGCCACTATGCCCGAATGTGCTGCTTGCACACAAAGCATGCTGGGTCCCAGTGCATTTGATAATGTACTTCTTCTATTTCAAATTATTAACTCAATTTCATCTAGAATACATATGTATCTATATGTGTTTTAAGGTGTAGATAAATGTATGTCAAAATAAATCTGAATCAATTAAAACAGACGCAATACGTTTTTTTAACTTACTCTACCGACTCAACTTTGGTTTTTGGGTTTTGTACTGATCGATGGAATAATTTTTTTTGTGGGGAGCAATTACCTAGATGTGTCGCCAAGAGATACAGATTGTAAGATGACTGCACACTGATAATATGATTGCAACAATAGTGATAGGATTCACAAAGTGATCCCTGTAACAATAATTAACCCCTTGTATCAATGTATATGTTAACCTTATGTGCCCATCCGATTCTAGTGAAATGGATTGCCGGAAGGGCATTTTATTGTAGAAGAAATAGAATGACAAGTAGCCTCTCGTGATAAGGTTAGGAAAGTGAGCTACCCATCGATCGTGGCATCACCGTCATGGTGACCCACTGGATTCGAGCTCACAATTAAGTTCAGTTTGCCAATATAAGTTTACTATAGTACATTTGATTCGAGGTCGCACTTGCACCAGTACTCGTTTCAAAATAAAAATCTTAAAAAATTTGAATACTGATGGCTAAAAGTACAACTTTCTCATACCAGAGTCTCAAGTGTAGACTTTTTAAGAATAAGAAATAATTTATGC
Source organism: Lolium rigidum (assembly GCF_022539505.1). NCBI lineage: Eukaryota > Viridiplantae > Streptophyta > Magnoliopsida > Poales > Poaceae > Lolium > Lolium rigidum. The sequence goes on along the minus strand of NC_061510.1, from coordinate 302,623,607 downwards.
GCATGTCCATACTTTCATCTCAAATCCAAAAAATGATCTTTGAACTTCCAACTTTAACCACTAAATAATTGCAAGCGCTCCACGCTAATAAGTATTTTAAACTTATGATCCACACTGGTTAGCCAGCTACCAAATATGTTAGCAACACACTACATGATGGGTATAAGGTAAAACCTACTTGAATGTCCGACCATATAGATCTAGCAACATTGCACTGGAAGAAGTGTTTAATATTCTCGTCATGGTGACAAAATACACAATTTGTACTTCTGTACCAATTACGTCTTATAATATCGTATTTAGTGATAATTACTCCTCTACAAAGATACTACGCGAAAACCTTATTCTCGGTGGGTTAGAGACGTTTTATGTTTGAATTCTGCCTTCTATAAGAATATGTTATGTCTCGACATACTCTCGAAAAAAGAGAATATCTCATTGCTTGTTTGAGCTGGAGGAATAATGGTGAAATGTCTTTGTCCCGTGCATGGACCTCCTGTGCACGGGGTCATTCAGTATCACTAGGTTTCACAACGTTTCATCAGTTGCACTATACAAAAATGTTAATGAAACATGCTGATATACATAGGCGTAAATCTCGGCTAAAACATGCACGGGACCTCTCGTGCATAGGATAATTGGTGCGTTCATCTACAACCTGCACATAACCGACGGAATCTAATATTCAGTTGATGATTGAAGATTCTTTCCGTTTAATTGTTATGCCGACCTCTTTGTTCGGGGTAACTGAAAGCCGCTAGTATGCAAGCTGGCTCCCTCCGGATTTGTTAGTGTTCTGTTTCAGCCTGGTTGGATATGTTATGTAGTTTTTCAAATTGCTCACCAGCACTGGGAGCATTTCGTTTGGTAGTTTGTTTTCACCTTGTTAAATTTCTTTTTGAGAAAGAAAGTCTTTCTGTTACATATCGTTTACTACACTGGTGGAAAAACAGGCTTCCGGGAAGCCCCATAAGTCGCGAAGGTAAAGGAACCGCGACTAATGGGGTCTTTAGTCGCGGTTCGTGTGGCGAACCGCGACCAAAGGCCTGGGCCCAGGGTGCACGTGGGGGGCTTTAGTCGCGGTTGGCCAGCCCAACCGCGACTAAAGGTGCCCGAAGGCCTTTAGTCGCGGTTGGCCAGGCCAACCGGGACTAAAGCCCCTCCCCTATATATACCCATCCAGCGAGCCAACACTTAGCCATTTGGAGCCATTCTCTTCACAAACTTCACAAGTGAGTGTTAGGTTTGCTTTTGGTTCCTCTTATGCACATAAGGTGTTTGATGAAATGCCCCAAGAGCATGAAACAAACATGATATGAAGTGTTGGAGTCACACTTGAGCTTTCTCATTTATTTTTTCCTCCTCGATCGCGGTTAGCAACTTGAACCTTTGATATGTGTCATTGATAAAATATGCATGTGTGTGTAGTTCATTAATTGTTTAATTTATATTGTTTGTAGCTAGTTAGTTTAACAAATGCATGATGGTTAATTATATATTTTATATTATAATAATGCAGATGAATCGGCAATGGATGTACGGTAACCGACTCTCCGGCGAGTTCAATACGGGTTTGAAAGATTTCCTCGTAGTGGCTAATGCGAACAAGCGGGGGGTTTTGTTATCTGTCCATGTGTTAAGTGTAAGAATCGGAAGGGTTACTCTTCCTCAAGAGATGTTCACATGCACCTGCTTCGGCACGGTTTCATGCCAAGCTATAATTGTTGGACCAAGCATGGAGAAAGAGGGGTTATAATGGAAGAAGATGAAGAAGGGGATGATTTCAATGATGAAAGCTATCTTTCTCATTTCGGTGATACTTTCATGGAGGATGCTGAAGGTGAAGGGGAAGGTGAAGAAGAGGCACGTGATGATCCCGTTGATGATCTTGGTCGGACCATTGCCGATGCACGGAGACGCTGCGAAACTGAAAAAGAGAGGGAGAATTTGGATCGCATGTTAGAGGATCACAGGAAGGCGCTGTACCCCGGATGCGATGATGGTCTGAAAAAGCTGGGCTGCACACTGGATTTGCTGAGATGGAAGGCACGAGGCAGGTGTAGCTGACTCGGCATTTGAAAACTTGCTGAAAATGTTGAAGAATATGTTTCCAAAGAATAACGAGTTGCCCGCCACTACGTACGAAGCAAAGAAGGTTGTCTGCCCTCTAGGTTTAGAGGTTCGAAGATACATGCATGCATCAACGATTGCATCCTCTACCGCGGTGAATACGAGAATTTGAATGAATGCCCGGTATGCACCGCATTGCGTTATAAGATCAGAGGCGATGACCCCGGTGACGATGTTGAGGGCCGGAAACCCAGGAAGAGGGTTCCCGCCAAGGTGATGTGGTATGCTCCTATAATACCACGGTTGAAACGTCTGTTCGGGAACAAAGAGCATGCCAAGTTGTTGCGATGGCACAAAGAGGACCGTAAGTCGGACGGGGAGTTGAGACACCCCGCAGATGGAACGCAATGGAGAAAGATCGACGAGAGAGTTCAAAGATTTTGCAGCCGACGCAAGGAACATAAGATTTGGTCTAAGTACGGATGGCATGAATCCTTTTGGCGAGCAGAGCTCCAGCCATAGCACCTGGCCCGTGACTCTATGCATCTACAACCTTCCTCCTTGGTTGTGCATGAAGCGGAAGTTCATTATGATGCCGGTGCTCATCCAAGGTCCGAAGCAACCCGGCAACGACATCGATGTGTACCTAAGGCCATTAGTTGATGAGCTTTTACAGCTGTGGGGCAGACCTGGTGTCCGTGTGTGGGATGAGCACAAAGAAGAGGAATTTGACCTACGAGCGTTGCTTTTCGTAACCATCAACGATTGGCCTGCTCTTAGTAACCTTTCGGGACTGTCAAATAAGGGATACAATGCATGCACGCACTCGCTTACATGAGACCGAAAGTGTACATTTGCCAAATTGTAAGAAGAACGTGTACCTTGGGCATCGTCGATTTCTTCCGAAAGGTCATCCAAGAAGAAAGAAAGGCAAGCATTACAACGGCAAGGCAGATCACCGGCCGAAGCCTGCGGAACACACTCGGGCTGAGGTATTTGATATGGTCAAGGGTTTGAAAGTCATCTTTGGAAAGGGTCCTGGCGGACAATCAGTTCCGAAGGGAGCGGACGGGCACGTAGCCATGTGGAAGAAGAAATCTATATTCTGGGAGCTAGAATATTGGAAAGTCCTAGAAGTCCGCTCTGCAATCGACGTGATGCACGTTACGAAGAATATTTGCGTGAACATCCTAAGCTTCTTGGGCGTGTATGGGAAGTCAAATGATACAAAGGAAGCACGGCGAGGACCAGCAAAGTTTGAAAGACCCTGATGACAAGCATCCGGAACGGTTTCAAGGTCGTGCCAGCTACGCTCTGACCAAAGAAGAGAAGGTCATCTTTTTTGAATGCCTGAGCGAGTATGAAGGTCCCGTCAGGATTCTCGTCCAATATAAAGGGAATAATAAACATGGCGGAGAAAAAGTTCCAAAACCTGAAGTCTCACGACCGCCACGTGATTATGACGCAATTGCTTCCGATTGCTTTGAGGGGCTCTCGCCGGAAAATGTTCGAGTAGCCATTGTGAAGCTATGTGCATTCCTCAATGCAATCTCTCGGAAGGTAATCAATCCAGAAGTTCTACCACGGTTACGAACGATGTGATCCAATGTCTTGTCGAGTTTCGAGTTGGTGTTCCCGCCATCCTTCTTCAATATTATGACGCACCTCCTGGTTCACCTAGTCGATGAGATTTCCATTCTCGGTCCTGTATTTCTACACAATATGTTCCCCTTCGAGAGGTTCATGGGAGTATTAAAGAAATATGTTCGTAACCGTGCTAGGCCAGAAGGAAGCATCGCCAAGGGCTATGGAAATGAGGAGGTAATTGACTTTGTTCCTGACCTTAAGCCGATTGGTCTTCCTCAATCGCGGCACGAGGGGAGACTAAGTGGAAAAGGCACGATCGGAAGGAAATCAATGATATGTATGGACGGCCATTCTCTGACTGAAGCACACCACACAGTTCCGACCAATTCCAGCTTGGTGGCTCCGTACTTTGAGAAACACAAGAATATTTTACGCTCGGACAACCCCGGGAAGCCTCGAATCCCGGATTAGGAAGGCCCACATGGAGACTTTCGGCAGTTGGTTGAGAAAACATTTAATGAGTGACAATAAGGTTGTAGATCAGCTGTACATGTTGGCCAAGACACCATCTTCGACTATAACGACTTTCCAAGGGTACGAGATAAATGGGAATACATTTTACACGATCGCCCAAGATAAAAAGAGCACCAACCAAAACGATGGTGTCCGCTTTGATGCAGCAACCGAGAATGGGCAAAAGGTCACATATTATGGTTACATAGAGGAGATATGGGAACTTGACTATGGACCCTCCTTTAGGGTCCCTTTGTTCCGGTGCAAATGGTTCAAGCTAACGGGAGGTGGGGTAAAGGTGGACCAGCAATACGGAATGACAATGGTGGATTTCAACAATCTTGGTTACCTTGACGAACCATTCGTCCTAGCGAAAGATGTCGCTCAGGTTTTCTATGTGAAGGACATGAGTAGCAAACCGAGGAAACGGAAAGATAAGAAAACGATCGAGTACATCATGCGATGATCCAAAGCGCCACATTGTTCTTTCGGGGAAAAGAAACATCGTGGGAGTGGAGGACAAGACAGACATGTCGGAAGATTATAATATGTTTGCTGAAATTCCGCCCTTCAAAGTGAACACCGACCCAAGCATTAAGTTAAATGATGAGGATGCTCCATGGATACGGCACAATCGTAAGCAAGCGGGGACACAAGGGAAGAAATGATGTGTAATAATTTATTATTGTACCAAACTTTGTTGAATGAATCATGTGAATTATATTACCCGTGATGTGTTTGGTGTCCATTTTCGAATGATTCAATTGACTCGAGATAGCACCGATGATACATGAAATTTGGAGTGACTAAGTCATACTCCTGCATACATGAAATTTGGAGTGACTAAGTCATACTCCTGCATATAGGAAATTTGGAGTGACTAAGTCATACTCCTGCATATAGGAAATTTGGAGTGACTAAGTCATACTCCCGCATACATGAAATTTGGAGTGATTTAGTCATACTCCTGCCTAGGCGTATAATATGCATACTCGTAGTCTTCATAGCCGCCGCCGTTGTCGCGGTAGTCGTCGCCTTCTAAGTTGCCGGCGTCGTCGCCGCCTGCTCGTCGTCGCCGTCGTCGGGCGGCGCTCGTGGCTCGAACCGAGGGTAGCGCGGGCGGGGGATATCGCCGGCCGTGATGTAGTCCATGACGCTGCTGCGAAGTCCGGCCGTACCACCATAGCCGACGGCCGGCCTCGTGGAAGTTTCCGGGAGGCGGACCGTCCCTCCTCATACCCGGCGAGCGCCCTCTCACGCCGATTGATGAAGAAGGCGTCCCAAGTATGCTCGGTTATCGGGATGCCGGCGGGGATTCATCCGCTGCTCCGGCGTGAGGTCGAGGTAGTAGTGATTCGTGATGGCCGCCGGCGCGCGATGCCACGAGGGACGGGAGGGACCGGCACGCCGCCGGCGCTTAGGCTCCGGCCTGGCGGGGACGCGGTAGCCGGAGGGCAAGGGTAGTTCGAGGCGCAAAGCTCCTCCACCTGCTGGTAGGTTAGAGTGGGTGCGGTGGAAGCCATGAGAGAGTGATGAGAGATTGTAGAGATGTGATGCTGGCCAAGCCGGGCTACCTATATGTAGTGACAAATGGCGGGAAAAATGGGAGCGGGAAGACGGGGAGGCGGGAAGAAAGAGGCGGGGAGAAAGTGGCGGGAAGAAATTGGCGGGAAAAAATTTGGCGGGAAGAAAGAGGCGGAAGAAATTGGCGGGAAACAATTGGCGGGAAGAAATGGCGGGAAGAAATGGCGGGAAGACGAGGAGGGAAGAGGGGGTCGGCGGAAAGAGGCGGGAAGAGGCGGGAATTAGTTTTATTTTTATGAATTTTTTGGTATATTATTTGTATTTTTAACATTTTGAAATGAATTAGTAATATTTTTCTGAATTTTTTGATATATTATTTGTATTATTAACATTTTGAATTGAATTAGTTTTATTTTTATGAATTTTTTGGTATATTATTTGTATTTTTAACATTTTGAAATGAATTAGTTTTATTTTTCTGAATTTTTTGATATATTATTTGTATTATTGACATTTTGAATTGAATTAGTTTTATTTTTCTGATTTTTTGGTATATTATTTGTATTTTTAAAATTTTGAATTGAATTAGTTTTATTTTTATGAATTTTTTGGTATATTATTTGTATTTTTAACATTTTGAAATGAATTAGTTTTATTTTTCTGAATTTTTTGATATATTATTTGTATTATTAACATTTTGAATTGAATTAGTTTTATTTTTCTGATTTTTTGGTATATTATTTGTATTTTTAAAATTTTGAATTGAATTAGTTTTATTTTTATGAATTTTTTGGTATATTATTTGTATTTTTAACATTTTGAAATGAATTAGTTTTATTTTTCTGAATTTTTTGATATATTATTTGTATTATTAACATTTTGAATTGAATTAGTTTTATTTTTCGATTTTTTGGTATATTATTTGTATTTTTAAAATTTTGAATTGAATTAGTTTTATTTTTATGAATTTTTTGGTATATTATTTGTATTTTTAACATTTTGAAATGAATTAGTTTTATTTTTCTGAATTTTTTGATATATTATTTGTATTATTAACATTTTGAATTGAATTAGTTTATTTTTTCTGAATTTTTTGATATATTATATGTATTTTTAACATTTTGATAAAGAAAAGAATTTTGAAAAACGCCTTTAGTCGCGGTTGGCCACACCAACCGCGACTAAAGGATTTTTCCGCGGGAAAGGAAATTCGGCGAAAAAATGCCTTTGGTCGCGGTTGGTGTGGCCAACCGCGACTAAGGTCACCTTTAGTCGCGGTTGGCCACACCAACCGCGACCAAAGGACGCTTCCTATATAAAGGCGCGGCGCGAACCGCCGCGCCAGACTCTTCTTCTCCGCCAGATCTCTGCCGCGCGCGACCGTCGACCTCCGCCCCGCCCTGCGACGCCGCCGTCGACCGCCGCCCCGCCCTGCGACGCCGCAGCCCCGCCCTTTGACGCCGCCGCCCCGCTCGACGCCGCCGCCGTACGTGTGCCCGCGCCGTGTGTACGTATCTCTCCCGCGCATATGCGCGCGCGCCGCCGCCGCCGCCGTACGCCGTCCGGAGAGAGGGAGGAGAGAAAACGACCGCCGCGCACGCCGCCGCCGCGCACGCGCGCGCCGCCGCCGCGCACGCGCCGCCGGCCGGAGGCGCGCGGGCTGGCCGGCCGCCCGCCACATACGCCCCGCCGGTTTTTTTTTGGAATGTTAATCGAAAATTGACTTAATAAAATTAACTTAATAAAAAATCTCTCTCTTTTTTAACTTAACATAAAATTAACTTAACTAAAATTTTGACTTAATAAACTTAAAACTTAACATATTATTATGACTTAATAAAATTTTGACTTAATATATATGACTTAAATTTTGACTTAATTAATATGACTTAAAATTTTGACTTAATAAAATTTTAAGTTTTGACTTAATAAAATTTTGACGCACGAGACCGCGCCGTCTCTGTTTGCCCAACCGGTTCACGTCGCCCTTTCCCCCTCGCCACGGCACTTGTCCGATGAATCCGCCGCGCGCGACACCCTCTCCCACCCCTTCCTCGCCCCTCTCCTTTTGCCACCGCCCTTTCGCCACCGCCACCGCCCTTGTTCACTTAATTAATTTGTTTTGACTACATGTTTTCGGGATCGACATATGGCGGGCGATAGAGCTGACCCGATTACGGACAACTATGATCCGGACGCTGAAGACCATATGTTCGGCATCATAAAAGGCGATATTCCTTTTGTGCCGACCGGAGAAGAAGAAGATGATATCGCTTCTTATCCGAACCTTGAGTGTGAAGATGAAGGGCGCCGTCGGCCAGCGTGATGATGCCGAAGAAACGTCGATAAACGACGATCTTCAATTGGAAGTAGCAACCACCTCCTGGCGCCGAGGTATATATATATATATATACATATTGAGCGTCTCGGTGATACAACTAAGCGATTTGAATAAATGTGTGTGTACTAACGCGCGCGACTCTCTTTCTTATTTTAGCCCTCGGCCGGATCGTCGAAAAATCGAGTACGTCGTCGTCAAAGCGTGGCGCAACCAAGACGATGAAACCAGGAGAAACATGCACCATCGATGTTGTCGACGAAGAAACCGGCGAGCCGCCGGAGCCCGGCAAGAACGCCACCAAGTTTGTCGGCCAATGCGGAGCCGTTGTTAGAGACAACGTCTCGATCACCCGCCGGGAGTGGAATGAGCCAAAGAAGGCACGTGTTGGTTTCACTTTTGTCGAACGAGAGAGAAAAAAAGATTGCTTCAACAAGCTTATGGAACATTTCGTTCTACCTCCGGAATACCGCAAATACGATGAGGAGGGTAACAAGATTGCGGAAAACAAGAAGAGGCGCAAGCTAGTCAAACGAGTTCGCTCTTTCTAGGATGGCCAACGCATTCCGGAAATACAAGCAAAATCTAGCCCATGACTTTGTCAACCGGGGCAAGACTCCGGATTTCAAAGGACAATATGAGAAACCGCAACATGATTGGCCGAATTTGTGAAGCAAAAGAAATCGGAGCAGTTCCTTGAACTATCGAAAAAAAATAAGGAAAATGCGGCCAAGAAGGAGTACAATCATAAAATGGGGCCGGGAGGGTATCGCTTTTGGCAGCCTAAGTGGGAGAAGATGGAGAACGAGCTGAGGGCGCGAGGAATCCGTCCGGGTACGGAGGGATGGGACCCAAGGGCCAAAAGCTGGTGGTACGGGCATGGGGGATCGGCGAACCCGGAGACGGGGGAGTGTGTTTACCGGGGCAAAATAATTACACCCACCCAAAACCTTATTGAGGCAATGAGGGATGCTCAAGAGGGAGGATCGGAGTTCAACGAGAGAACGACGCCACGACAAAAGCCCTCGGGAATCCTGAACACGGAGGACGTGTACGAGGCATGCCCGGGGACATTTCGTGGAAACTAGGGTTCCCCCGGAAAGATGACCCGTACGGTTACGAAGCCGTAAGAGAAAGATGGATCGGGATGCGGATGTTGTGGCGAAGTTGGTAACGGAAATGGATGTGATGAAGAAAACCGTGAGTGTACTAGTCGCAGAAGAGATGCGGCTCGGGCGACGCATGAAGATCATCCAATGGATCTCGGAAGCCGAGCGGCGGAGAAGAAGCGACGTGGCTTCCACGGAGGCCTCACCGGCTGGTGCCACCGACGATCGAAATTACTGCACCGGAGCCTCGGTCGGTGGTCGAAGTTGCTTGCCGGAGCCTCCTCGCTACCCCGTGGACGATATAAAGGAGATGAAAGCATGTCATCACGTATTATCCTATCGGGAACATGTCCATGAAGGTAGCCATCGGCGGTGCTTTACCACTGGAGCACTCCACCACAACAACCCCATTCAAGATGGCTATGCTCGTGTGACGGTGGAGGAGATAGTCCAAGGGTTTGAGGACCTGGACATTGACATTGCTACACACGAAGGGGTGAAAAGACTTGGAGATGTCAAGCGCCGGTTCATTCTATGGCGAGAAGAAATTTATCAAGTTTCCGGGCGAGGCGCCAACAAGTCCACCCCCGTACGGTGGTGGTGGTGGCGGTGGCGGTGGCACGGTGGCGGTGGCGGTGGCGGTGACGGTGGCGGTGGCGGTGACGGTGGCGGTGGTGCTTCACCTAATACACCTCATTCACGTCGGCGAGACGCCGCCCCCCGGTCCTCGTCCGGCGGGTGATCGGACACCGGTACCGCCCCCCAATCCACCTCCGGCGAAGAAGCGAGGCGATCCTGGGTTATTAACCCGGACCCTTACGTACCTAAGAAAACAAAGGTACGGAGGTATCACTCGAAGCCTCTCCCCGGGAGGTCTTGGGAAAGTAGTGCCGAGGAAGTCGGAGGCGGGCGCGGCCTGCTTGATTTAGAGAAATGGAAGGCAAGCGTCCAGAAGAAAATAGAGGGCGAGCCCAAGCCGGTATATTCGACAAGGAAAAGCGAGTGGGCTAAGTCATTTTTGAACACACCGTCCCAAGCCGCGAAGAATGCGCTGACGACTATTTACGTGAACTTCGTAGGCAAGCACTCGCGTTCAAAAACGAGGAAAGAGTTGGCGGAGAAGAAAGCCTTGAAGGACGAGTACGAGTCAAAATTAGAAAGGGAAAGAAGTTGCCCAGCTCGGGGAACAAAGTAAACAATCGATCGCCCCGCTCATAGTGCAAGCCGCCGGTCCGGATGCCTCCGATATCATAGCAGTCTGCGGCAGCACTGTGGATTATTTGTAGAAAGTGCCAGAAAACAAGCGGCCGACTTAGGTATCACTCTTCGTGCGGTGTTAGGCCTTGATGAGGCGCCAATGAAGGACGTAGTATTTTCATATGTGAAGAATGGCCCTCTCATCGAGCTCTTGCGCAGAAGAGGATCTACCTCGACAAATGAAAGGTCCACTAAATTGGTACAAGGGTTACATAAAACATGAAAACACCAAAGACTATATCTATGCGGAAGTTAAATATGTGCATCACTTCAAACGTTCTTGGGTACAAATTCCTACGAGTGAATTGTTCCAGTTGTTCAATCTGCGCGAGCTCGACAAATCTATCATCGGTTGCTACGTTACGTAAGTGATTTATTAATTTCTACCCCATCTCGTTCATTGC